>NC_089837.1:464733969-465030234 GCF_035609145.1 Eleutherodactylus coqui | reverse complement strand
TCATACATCATGTTATGGTTTCATGTTATAGTACTGGTTTCCTCATATGGGGCAAAAGCGTTTTGGGCTCCTTCAGTCTTTAGAGTTTGATGTAACTACAACTTCTGCACCTCCTATAGCTACCCCCAGGATATTGACTATTGCTATAGAAGGTGATAGCTTGCCATTGAAACCAGGACACATTCTTGAAAAGACTCCAGCAAAGTAAAACTGTTGTATATGAACAAAATTGCGGTTCCGGAGCTTGACACATGTATCTCACATTGTTTGTTTTGCTTGGATGTGCCACTGACAAGCTCTTTGGCAACGTCTTCTCCAGCTGGGGAGAGTCTGAACTGTATTATTGTGCTAGAAATACATGTATAAATAAATAAATGTTCATTGTCACAATGTTAGATATTTTATAACAGGGTGCTTTGTATAGTTTGAGCTCCATTCTTCTTTTCTTCGGGATTCTTCTACGAGAGAAGTTTACTTAAACAATTGCCAGCGAGTCATACACAAAGTTTAGCTGAAGGTGTGTTCACACCATGTTTTAAACTACATCCCCAATTTCTATCTCAGGGTTAGCACCAAAAAACAGTATCCATACAAATCCCTGAATGAAACCGTAGGTTTTACTGGTCTCCGTTTGACATGGCTTCTATTCACTTTCCAGCATTTGTGCTTGATAGAATAGCTGTTACGTCTGTAACCAACCAACAACATGCAGAAAACCGAACAAGACAGACAACAGGTGGCCAAATACTTACCAATAGTACTAATACACAAAGGTAGATGGAATTTCTAATATGTTTGCACAAGGCATTGGTTTGTATTTTGGCCAGAATATGTAAGCTCACAAGCCCACGTCAAGGGTCCTCATTGTCTTGTGAGTCCCTACTCTAACAAGACAACTAAAAGCACAAAAAGGGAACCCTGCCTACAATCATCCCAATAGGGATGTCCCCACATGGAACCCCATAGAACTACAGATCCCAAGAACAAAACGTGACAATAGCATGGTTGAATATGCTATTCTGCATGGCAGAAATGGTGGATAGGAATGGAAACCTGTTTGCATGTAATTACATAGTTGGCAGCAAAAAATTGAAATACAAGATATCAGCTCACCACCGTCCACAGTTTTTTTGCCATTGGAAATTGCTCACGGTGTATTGGGGAGACTGAAGTGCCATTCTGGACCTTGGATTGATACTTAGAAGAAAAAGGTAGATTTCTCCATCACCGGTTAGAAAAAAAATCTTTATTTGTTATAAAAGTTTAAAAAGTCAAAAACACTGTGGTAATATATAGCTGCTAACAGGTTTCAAGCTCTTACTCACAACGTGTGTTTGTTGTCATCCTTACAGTTTAAAGCTGGTTTCACATGAGCATATTATGCCCATATTTCTGCGTCCGTAATACAGATATGTGTCCTGAATCGATCACAAGGTTTAATGACCAGAACGATCACCATCATTGATTCCTATGATGGTGACAGTTCGGCTCAGCAATCCTTTTGTCAGGCCATGTCATGTGAAACTATCCTACTTTTTATGCACTTTTAAATGCATTCCAGTCCTGGTTCCTACTTAACTTCTACATAACCTCTATCACTGGCTATGTCATACATTCTATGAGTAAGAACTTGGTAAAAGTTTGAAATGCATAGGAAGCTATATTTTTCTGGGTTGCACACTCATACCCACCTTTATCAGGTGTAATTAGCCCTGCTTACTATTAGTACTGCTAGAATGGTGCTCTGGCATGGAGGGGCATCATACCATAATTTGTTCTGGTATCAGAAGCAAGCTGTCAATCATTAAGCAAGGGTAGGGGCTGAGCAAAGACCAAGAGCAGAAGCACGGGCTGCGTCTGAGCCGAGTGGCCCGCCCATCAGATTCTTTGTGATGGAAACACTACCAGAAAAAATCATGGTATGATGCTCCTTCACATTTGAGTGCTGATCTGGCAGTGATAATAATTAGTTGGGCTGATTTCACCTGACAGATTTACTTTAAGTGGTGATCAATTAGAGAATTAGACAATGTTTTTTACGTCATGTGACATAAAGGGGTTTTCTGAGTTATATATTTTTAATAAATTGGTATGCCCCATGGTGAAAACAAAATACAACATCTTATACACACCTCTTCCAACTCCCTGCATGTCCAGCATCGTACCACTGTGCTCGGTGCCAGGTCTGTTTATAAACTGTAGAAGTTATCTGTGAATACGACATCAAAGGCTGCTGCAGCCAATAAAACCTTAATGCTGAGATCTGTGATTGGCTGCAGCAGCCTGTGATGCCCCTTATTGCAGCCTATAAACTAAACATCAGACAGGAGACCAGAGCTGCAGTGCTGGAGGTGTAGGGAGCCAGGGGAGGTGAGTATAGGATGTTTTATTATGTTTAAGTCAAGGAGAGCACTAATTAAAAAAAAAAAAACTTGGGCAACCCCTTTAAATCAAACTGCAGGATACAGAAGAGAAACACTTTCAAATTAACATATATTTAATGTAGTATGTCACTCTAATTAAACCTTGTTTTCGTTTTAGTTTTTAAACTGGGTCTAAGTTCAGGGAAATCATTATCATCTAGACCAGAGGTAGTCAACAAGCGGACCAGGATCCGAATGTGAACCTTGGCCACCAACTATCCGGATGCCTGCTGTCCAAACCAGGAGAAGGAGCGGCTGCCAATTCCCCTTCCCCTCCAGTAACTCCTGTCAGCTTCGCTCCTTTCCCTGCCCAAGACTCTCAGTAATCTTGAGAATAGAAGTCGGGGGTGTAGGAAGAGTGAAGCTAAGCTGTGTCTCATGGTAGAAGGTAGCACAGGGCTCATCTACATGTGTTTACTGATGAAAGGAGAGGAGGTAGGACTTTAATTTGGGGGGTAATAAATAAATTACCTGAAAGCGCTGCAGAATAAGTTAGCACTATACAAATTACAAGTCCCTTCCCCTTTCCCCCATAACTGAAAGAGGCATTTGAGGTAGCAGCAGGAAGGGAAGTGTAATTATAATTATGTGCCTTGTTTTAACCCTTGTTACCTGTGTTTGCTGGACTTCAGCAGACTCAGGTAAGTGGACCTTTACAAAGACTAGCTTAGTACCCCTGGTGTAGACCTTCAACTAACGAAGCTCAGACTACAGCATCACAGGGAAGCCCATTCTAATGAAGACAATGCCCTTCTCCCATTTCCAAAACATTGAAGGGCTACTCAAAGGAAAGGGGCAGTCTTGCCAAAGCTGCCGATGGCTGTCTTCATCATGTATATCAATTTAATCACTATCATAAGGCCTCCGGCACACTAGCATGTGGGGGCCGGTGCGAGTTGTGACCGGGCTTCTGGAGCGCAACTCACACACATGAGAAGTGTGCCAGAGGTCTTATTGCTGTTTCTTCCCCTATGTTTTCCAAAGGCATGCTTACGTCTGGCCACTGAGCTATCAGTACTATTGTAATGTACTCACCTTGCTACGCTCCAGAGCTGACCTCTACTTCTAGCCATCGTTGTTGCGCGTGTCATTACAGATAACTAATTAAACTCTCTGGGTGAACTTACGGCTATGGAATCATAGCTATGTGGAGGGAAATGAGCTGATCACAGGGGGCAAGACAAACCGGACTCAAAGCGATCAGCTGATTACTATGGCAGCTTCATTCTAACAAACTGCTAATTAAATAATAAAAGGGGTTGTCTAGTTAGAAATGGCTTTTTTTTTTAATTCGAACCTAAATAAGTTAAAACAATAAAGCAAAGGTACTTACCTGTCCTCAGCTTCAGCAATTCAGTGCTGCAGCTCTGCGGATCACCCAGTCTGTGTTGACAGCAGAAGTCAGGTGACATACAGGGCGCCATGATGCCAGGAGTTAGGAACGGTGACGCCGCATCCTCCGATTGGCTGCAATGTTGACCTGCTCAACACAGACCAAGAGATCCACAGAGCTGCAGCGCTGGTTTACCAGGGTTGAGGACAGGTAAGTATTGTTTGTTTTCTTGCTTTAGATCTAATTTAAAAAACACATTTTGTAACAAACAACTGCTTTAATCTTACTTTTCAGTGCATCCAAGTTGATGTTTCAGTGCTTTCCATGCTGCAGGCTTCAATTGTGAATCACTTGCTAAACACAAATCTGGATTACTAGAATGTAAAAAGTTCTGCAGAGCGAGGGCTGCTCTTTGTAAAGCCCGTCAACTCAGATTAAGGCCTTGGCACACTAGCCATATGTGTGAGCTGTGCCCGAGAGACTTGGGCAAAACTAGCATCGGACAGCACAAGAACACCAGTCCACATGCTGCCCAATTTACACGGACATGGTACATTGACATGCATTCACATGTCCTATTTCTCATCTATGAAACTGATGGGAATAGGACATGCCATGAGATTTTTCACGTGGACCATGGCTCTTCGTGAAAAGAAGTACATAGCCACATAGGCCTAAGAAGGAGCCAAATGCTGTTTATGGACAGCACAAGGTCCAAAATACGGTACTGTGCACCTAGCCTAAGCGAAGGAAATCTGCTCTAGTGGACATTCCCATAATATAATGGAAAATAGTAAATTTCTTGCATACTGATACTTTGATATTTTCTTCAATTTAGACATTCAGAAGTGGAGATAGGTCGAAAAAAGTTAATGAGTAGAATAACAAATTCTGCAAAAAATTATGTATAGAATGGAAATTAGCATTTTCGAGGAATAACCTTCAACTATCTGCACAATTTATCCTGCAGTTAGGTAAAATCCATCCCTTGGGCATCACCACCAAGGCTTCATCGTTCCTTTATTTTCCTAGCTGCTTGTATAAGAGGTGAAGGACGTAAGGGGTTACTCACATCATCGGAATGATGCACACTGGGACACATTTGTGCCATGACCGTGGCAGCTTTCGGAATAACCCCACTAGTGCATACTTGTCCCCCACCCCCATATCATTTGCTGGAGGCATTTCAAACCACATTAAATAAACAGAACCAGGTCTGAAAGGAGAAAAAGTTAATAATAGGGGCTGCTCTGCGTTTCATCTCAGGAAGGAAGCAATTGCCGGTGGTTTGCAGTTACTTTGGTTGCACAATTTGCAGGCCTCTCCTGTAGAGAGACTTGTGAAAGACAGGCATACCAAGCTGGAAATACCAGGCTATTAACCCACGCTGCCCTGCTCAAGATCTGCTTAGGATCACTCCAGAGAGGCACAAGTATGGAACCGCCGAGGAGTAGATGAGATGGAACATGCCAAGTCTGGATAGTATCAGCACATGGTAATATCACATTAGATTACCGGGAGATCCTCATGTAATGTGAAGCTAAAGGCCTTAAAGGGTTTTCTTTCATGAAGATAACCGTTTGCGAATGGAAGTCGATCTCTGACGGTCCAACTTCTAGGTGGGAAGCCGTTGTAAGGCTATACATTTGTGATGCAGAGGGTGGGAAAATTTAGGCTGCCTTCATATATGCAGGATCCGATGCAGAATTTCCACTTACGGACGCACTGCGAAACTCTGCAGCGTTTACAATCCAAGGCAAATAAATAAGATTTTACAGATCTACTGCAGATTTTTTCTGCTGCAGAAACCTAAAAAATGCTGCGGATTACAAATCCGCAGCACGTCTATTTATTTTGTGGAAAGTGCGCAGAAATGCAGATCGATGGAGAACATAAAAACCGCACCAAAATCCGCAAATACATTTTTATAGCAGATTTTGAAGCATTTCGGGTTGCAGAAACTCTTTGGAAATTTGCGATGTCACTGTCCACTGTCACAAGGAAACAATCGCTTCCACAGCAGGAAATCCGCGTATAGAAACGCAAACGAATCCGCAACAAAAACCGTAACAAATTCCATAAAGCTCGTTAGTTCTCGCCGTCTGCAGAAATGCAACAGAAATTCTGAGCAGAATGTCCACAGCTCAGATGTCGTGTGTGTAGGGTAGCCGTAGAATTTCAGGACCCCTCCCCTCCATTGATCTCTATAGGGAATATGAATTTGGGTTTTCTCATGGAAAACCCCTTTGAAGCCCTTAAAACCACATGGCATACATTTAGATCCTGGGACTTCGAGGTTTGTAAGGAGGGCGATTCTGACAGCGGCATTTGAATGCAGAATTCAGGGTTTCCGAAAGGCCCCCACGATGAGATCAGATTACTGTCATGTAATGTCATACTATGGAATTAGATCATACTGCAGATCAAACCATTGCGAGTTCTTGCCCCCTATGGAGACGAAAGAAAAAAGTAAAAATCAGTTTTAAAAAGTTTTATTAACTATTAAAAAAATAAAAGGTAATAAATGTTTTTTTTTTTTTAAACTTTTGCCATACTTAAAGGGGTTGTCTCGCGGCGAAAGCGAAAAAAATTTTTTTTCACTTTCCCCCGCATTCTGCCCTGTTAAAAAGAAAGCATAGGTTAGTTTTTAAAAAGCACATTGCACTTACCTGCATCAGCGTTCTGCAGCTTCTTCTATTCTTCTTTTAAAGATGGCGCCGCTGGTCTTCTCCCACGGTGGACCGCGGGTCTTCTCCCATGGTGCACCGTGGATTTTCTTCTCCTTCCTTGCGTTCCATTGCCGATTCCAGCCTCCTGATTGGCTGGAATCGGCACACGTGATGGGGCGGAGCTACAATGACGACGCGGTGACCAGCTCTCCGGCACGAGCGGCCCCATTCACCAGGCAGAAGACCGCACAGCGCAAGCGCGTCTAAAAAAGCAAGAAGCCAGCGAAATTAGATGGAGCCATGGAGACAGGGACGCTAGCAACGGAGCAGGTAAGTGAATAACTTCTGTATGGCTCATATTTAATGCACGATGTATATTACAAAGTGCATTAATATGGCCATACAGAAGTGTATAACCCCACTTGCTGCCGCGAGACAACCCCTTTAAAATAAAAAAATCTAAAAAACCCCCCACCAAAAATATATTTGGTATTGCTGCGTCCATAAAAGTCAAATCTATCAAAGTGATGCATTATTTACCCCCCACTGAGAATCTCACCAGTAGAAAAACTAAAACAAAACACCATAATCACGCTTTTTTGGTCTCATCTCCAAACCAAAATTTAATAAACAGCAAAAAGTTATATGTAATTCAAAATGGTATCCATAGAAACTACAGGACGTCCCGCAAAACACAAGCTTACACAACTATGGCTGTCAGATGATGGCGGCAGAAAATCATTTCTTTTTCCAAACATATTTTGTATTTTTTTTAAGTAGTACAGCAAAAAAACTATATAAATCTGGTATGGTAGTAATCTTAATGACCCATAGAATAAAGTTATCCTGTCATTTTTGCTGCAGTGTGTACACCAGAAAAACAAAAAACAACCCCCCCCCCTCTAAATATGGCAGAATTGTGTTTTTTTTTTCAATTTCTACAAAATCGCATGTGGCGCAACAAAGTCGCAAAACTTTGTAGTACCACATGCAAGGATTTTCGGGGGGGGGGGGACCTTGAAATATAGGCCCTACCCTGAAAATAAGCCCTAACTGCAGACTTTTTTTAAAAGTACACTTCACCCAGAAGCGCTGTCCATGGCTCTGCTGGTGCTGCTTCCCGGGTCCTCTGCACTGGTCTTCTTCATCTCTTCTGGCCAGGGATTAAAAAATCCCCTCTTCCTGCAAGTGCTGGCTGTGATTGGCTTACGCTTAGCCAATCAGAGCCAGCGCTCGATGAATGGCTGGGATTGTTTCATCAAGAGCTGGCTGGGATTGGCTAAACGTCAGCCAATCAGAGGCAGTGCTTTGAGGAGGCGGGGATTTTTCAATCCCTGGCCAGAAGAGATATAGGAGAATAGTGCCGGCTAACCAGGGAGAAGACGCGCCGGTTTCACACATAGCATTCTTAAGAAAAACTGTGTTCTTTGCTGCAATTTTCTGGGCCTTTTTGTTGCACTTTATGTGGCTAAATGTTAGCAATGGGTCAATAGTAATTTCTAAAATGCAAATCAAATACAGGGGGAAATTTAATTAGTGGTGTGCGCCACAATTGTGGTCACTGTTGCATCATATATTATTGACCTTTGGCACTTGGTCCGCTTAGTAGGAGGGGCATGGCCTCCAGAGTCTGACACGTTAACTGTAATGTATGTCAGGAACTGACATTATAGCAGGATCCACGCCAGTTCAGGCATGGCATAGGTTTGCAATTCTGAAACATGGACCTGCAACAAAGTTATTAACACCTCTCTATAAACTTGGCACATTTTTTTCCAGCTCACCGCTGCTGAAGGCTGGCATAAGTTCTCCAGTCTTTAGTACATCTGTCCAATAGTTTTCTTCTATGGCATTTTTTCCAAATGCAGCAAGCTCTTTGTTGAAGCGAATGTCCTTGGACTTCCCTATAGGAAAAAAATATGTATATAAAAAATCAATGCTTGAAAAAGCACATGGCATTCATATAGTTTTTTTTACAAGCCTGAAACCTATGTCTGATCTTTAACGTTGAGCTTCATCTTTAGGTTTATGTCTTTGGCTTCTGCAGACTGGCTTTATAGACCTGCAAGAACTATACGTGCTGCTGTGTGAGATGCCATGAGGCCACCATCAAACGAGCATATTTGAGCTCTGGATTTGGTCCGTGTTTTGAGTTTAGCTGGACACGTTCTACACCTTCCTGAGACAAGACTGGCAAGAATTGATATCTCATGGAATCCGAATAATGGGAGGCGATGGTGGGGAAGGCAAAAGAACACTGGCCAACATACATTTATAGAGGACTTGCGTACTGTCGATGTTTCATAGGATGGTGCCGAAACTGCTGCCTTTGACCGTCATCGATGGTATTCTTCTGTTGATCAATGCACCGAAAGGCGTGGGAAGACCTGAGTCTAATAAGCAAATACGGAGCTAATGTAAATCTGTGTATCTTTTCAAATGGCCATATTTTTCATGGTTGTTTTTAAAAAAAGCGGTGTGACTTATTTTTTCTGGTTTTGCCTCCGTATTGGTATGATTTTCTATTGGGAAAATATAGATCCGTATTGAAAGCATATCCAGTAGAAGCTAAAATATACGGAGGCAAAAATAGATCCAATACTGATGATATAGAGTTGTGATGTCATCTGTAACACGTCTATAATATGGCTCTGTATTACATAGGTGTTACTATGCACTCTTCTGACAGCAGTCTAATACACATTAGTTGGATCATGCACTGATGGCGGCCTTCTAATTCAATTTCTGGCTTATCACCATATAGTGTGAGTCGGCATAATGTACAGACGCCATATTTAAAACCCATTTGGCAAGGATCCTTAATGAGGGCTTATTCATATGAGCGTATATTGACCGCCGTTTTCATGGCCAGCCGATATAGGCTACCATCTGATGCATTGGATTCCAACGCATCAGATCACACTGGCATATTCCCGCGGCGTAAAAGTGCCTGGCTGGGCGCTTTTACGCCCGGGCAGGAAAGGCTGACTGTTAAACTCCCCCTTCTCTCCGCCTCTCTCCTCCCCTCCGGCTATTTGCAATGGGGGGTGGAGCTAAGCTCTGCAGAAGTCCCGACTCCTCCCATAGCTGGCTGCGGATAATGGGTAGGGAGTGAACGGGAGTTTAGTTCCATCCCGCCCCCTTCCATTGCAAACAGCTGGAGGGGGGGGGGGAGAAAGGAGGTGAGCTGACGAAAGGGAGGGAAAGAGGAGAATAGCTTAGCAGAGCTAAGCTGTCTTTCCCTGCCTGACGGCATATACGCCGAGCCGTGCATCACATAGTAGGCGTGAAAACGACAACTGATATACGCTCATGTGAATAGGACTATAAAAGTAGAAGCAAGGTAATAAGGGCTGCAGAGGGAATTGTATTGAGCTGCATTCCCTGTGAATCCATCAGCAGACTTGCCACACAAAGGGCGAATTTCACAGCAGTTTCCAGGCAAACCCACACCGAAGTCCACAAGTAAGGGTGGACTCACACGGACATAAGCGCAAAAATGTACGACTTTTTGCTCATGACCATCGTGCTATCGTGAACATATCTGCACATTTTACTGTGCTTTTTGCGCTGCCATTGACCATTCACATCCCCGCAGGACACAGCCGCCCCGTGATTTAAAAGGCCGTGCATCCTGCTTAGTGTCGGGTGTTTTCGATTCGCTGTGAAATTATGCAGCGTATTACGCAATTACGCAGGTATCAAGTATGCATTTTGGCACCTCCCATAGACTCCTATGGCGCCTTTGATGCACAAATGCACACCAAAATAGAACATGCGGCTTTTTTTTGGCGCTTGCATTTAGCAAAAGTGAGAATAGACCCATTGTATTGCATTTTTTGTGCATTGCATGTGCAGATTTTGTGTGGCCCGCACTAAGACGTGGAGTTTGGGCAGATTTGACCGTGGCATAAAAATGATGGCTTGTGTGAATCCACCTGAATGGAGCTTTCACATGGGACGGAATTAGTCCGCACAGACATCTATGCGTCACAATGTTATCCCTATGGGGCTTGGATTCCACATCTGTTAAAATCCATGCATCTTTATTTCGAAACCGCAAGATTAAATTCCGTAGCGGAAAAGCTTTTTGCTGCTTAATTAAGAACGTCTTACGGAATTGTTGTTGTGGGTTTATAGCATACAAGAGATATAATTCCACAATTAAAGTCTAAAAAAAAAACCCAAGCAAAATGCTCTGCGTTCCGAAGTTAAAAGCGCTACGAAATCCGCGCCATTTGGCAAAATCCACAACTGCGCTGAATCCTGACGAATAATGCCGTCCAGTATGAAAGCACCCAAAGAGGAACTGAAAAAAACTTTCTGTTCCATATGAGGGTGTTTTATGACACATGCTATCGCATGCAGGCGGCGAAGCCGCTCCACAACCCGCAGCTGAAATTCTTGCGTATTTTCAGTGAGGCAAATCTGTGAGTATTCTGCTAGAAATCCGTCCTATGTGAAGCCACCCTTAACCGTTTAAGTGCCACAGTCAAATCTGAGAACGGCATTTAAATGTGCCAATCAGGAATCTGATGTCTAGAATGCTCTTCAAAACCACCTGCGATGAAATTGCAGGTCAAAATGCAGTATAATGCAAGTTCAAGTCCACAAAAGGAGTAAAAATAAGGAAATTATTAATTATGTTACTAATAAAAAAATACTAGAAGCTTATAAAATCCTCCAATTCTCAGTTGTTGTATCAAAAAAATAAAAACATGTAAATAACATAAAAAATTGGTATTATAAAAATATTATTTTCTTGTCAGGTGGTGTTACCTGCGCAGGATTGATAAAATCCTGCGCAGGTAACACCACCTGACAAAAAAATACACAGTGGCAGAATTACACTTTGACAGCGAAGTCAGACAAGCATGTATTTGGGCGCACGTATGTGCGCACAAAACCATGCGTCTATTAGAACCATTGGTTCCCTATTATGCTGTGTTCACATGTCTGTGTTTTACAGGCATGAAAGTACTTCCACCTGTAAAGATAGGACATGCATGCACTACATAGGTTCGTGCTGCGCAAGAATCCCCGTGGGGAATTCCCACATTGCTAAACACTGTGACAGCACTGTCAAAGTGTTCAGTGATGAGGGGACTTCCCGCGGGGATGAAGGAATTCTCTGCCACAGCTGTCACACCTTTGGCAGAGGGTCGCGATCTTCTCCCATTGCTTTCAAATGGGGCCGGCGCTGCAGCTGCCCTATTGAAAGCAATGGGATACAGGCAACCCCCACAATGATTTTCAGGGAAGAGCTTTAAATATAAGCCTGTCCCTAAAAATCATCCCTAGCTTATGTAAAAAAATATATACTAACTTCTTTGCTGCTGTTGGGGCTACAGCACGTCTTGATACTTGGCTCTCCAGCACTGTACTGAAGTTCTTTCAGCAGGCGAAGATTTAAAATCCCCACCTCCTGAAAGGGCTGTGTCTGGTTGTCTCAGAGTGAATTGAAGCTGAGGGCTGCCTGTGATTGGTCACAGCACTCAACCAATCACAGGCAGCACTCAGCTGTCAGTCAATAAAAATAAATGTCTTTGAAAAATAATAAAAGCAAAAAAACCCTATACAAGTTTGGTATCGTAGTAATCGTACTGACCCATACAATAAAGTTATCATGTCGTTTTTGTTGCAATTTGTGCGCCGTAGAAACAAGAAGCACTGTAAGATGTTGGAACGTCATTTTTTTTTCAAAATTTTTTCAAAAAGTTTTTCAGTACATTATATGGTACATTAAGTGATACCATTGAAAAAAACAACTCGTTCCGCAAAAAACAAGCCCTTATACAGCGACGTCGATGAATAAATAAAGGAGCTACGATTTTTTAAAAAGAGGAAAAAATGAAAATGGAAAAAAAGGACCACAGCATTAAGGGAATAAAAAAAAAACTATATAAATTTGGTATTGTCATAATTGTACTGACCCACAAAATAAGGATAGCATGTAGAGATGAGCGAGTACCAGAATGCTCAGGTGGTCATTACTTGAGCTGAGCTTTTTGTAATGCTCGAGAGCTCGATTCGAGTAACGAACCCCATTGAAGTCAATGGGAGACTCGAGCATTTTTCAAGGTGTACCATGCTTGGCATAGGGAATGGTTCTCTCTCTCTCCTGAAATTTACCCGAGCAAGTGACAAGTACTTCGAGTATGCTAATGCTCAATCGAGCATTAAGCTCAGACGAGCATGCTCACTCATCTCTATTAGCATGTCATTTTTACTGCACAGTGAACACCATAAAAACAAATGGAGATCTGGGTGGAAACATCCATTTCTCACCAACATACATACTGTTCCTGAAGGTTCTTTCCCACCAACGTACATCGGCCCGGCATTTTCACGGTCGGCTGATATATGCTATGATCTGATGCATTGGATTCCAAGGCATCAGATCACATGACCGTATTCCTAAGATGTAAAAGCACCCAGCTGGGTCAATATAGTGTCGGTCCTTTTTACGTCGGGCCCAGAAGGTAGTCCTGGAACTATCTTTTGGGCCGGAATATGTTGGCCACTGCATGGGCTCCTATGGGAGCTAATGACAGCGGTCGGAAAAGGGAGGCGGGAGGGAGTTTAGCAGCGTGACTGCTAAACTCCCTTCCTCCTCTCTCCTCCCCTCCGGCTGATTGCAATACGAGGGGGCAGGATGTGAGTGGAGCTAAGCTCCTACCCCCTCCCCTTGCATACAGTCAGAGGGGAGGAGAGAGGAGGTGACTCGGCAAGGGGAAGGGAAGGGGAAGGGGCAACGGCATGGTGGCCTCGGCGAATATGCGCCGGCCCATGCCGTCTTAACGGGCGCACAAACGTTAGTTTTGTGTGGCCGTTCACCAGTTTTTAATCCTCAGATTGTAGCATATATCGATATACACTTGTGGGAATAAAGCCTGACACTGCTATTAGGTGATGTAAAAAGTCACCATCACTGCTTGGAAAAAACAAAACGCACGCTTTGCGGGGGGGAAAAAACATTGAGATTTGTTGAAAAATTCCCATCTGAAAGCAACCTGAGGCAGAATTGGATATTTTGTAGCATTTTTTTGTCTGAACTAAAATCACAGTGACCAGATGTTAAAAGTAGAGTATGTCTATGAGGACCATCTGACTATCCCCTACATCTGAAATGGGTACCAGGCAGGTCAAAGTTTAACCTGACTCATCATGTGTTTTCTCAAAATCAGCAGTGCCAGAGGGGCCTGGCAGCCACTTATCGCCTTCCATAGAAATAACACATTTGGCTAATTAGAACAGACATCTTATTTGCGCAGAAAGGTGATAGTTTTCTGACCAACCAATTGCCTAACGCCATGTCATCTGTATAGCCAGTTTTAGGTAACTTTTACTTTCTGTAAAAAGTTGAGAAATAACCTGTTGTCTAGATTTAGAAACCGAAATTACAGATCAGATTTAGGTTCTGTTTCAGGTGACACATTGTTCTCGACCTCCCGATAAGTCATGCAAATGAATAACACAAGTGTCACAGTTTGCAGTTTCCTTATGTCAATGGGTTTTAATAGAGTCCTGCTAACCTTAAAGTTAAAATTGTGGCACAAATCATAGCAAAAGGGCTGCATGTGAAGTGCCTCCAAATACACTGGCAGCCAAGGAGTTAAGATTTTTAATGGTAGAAGAAGTAAACACAAGGCAGCCTCCTTGTGTTCATTCATTTCCTAATTAGCTGTTCTGTAATCAGCGTTTCCTTCCTTAAAAGTTTCAAGATGGACTTTGCTAGAGCGCTGTTTATCCGTCAAAGGCATCAGATCCCTTTCATACAAACCAGTACGATTATTAGCAGCCACTTCACTGATATCATATAGGAGCTGCTACACATTGTGCACCTATTGAAGTATGCCAGCCAACTAACAGGTGGTGGCGGGTGGGGGGATGATTGCTGCAGCGGTGCATAGAGCATAAAGCATGAGCTTCCAGACAGCTGAGATTTCATTTAGATCAAATCCCTATGATCTTTATTTCTGCGTGCATCCCTTAGGCCTCGGTCACACAGGTGATTTTTTGCGCGATTTGCGCATGCGATCGGCGATTTTATAGAACCATTGCTTTGCAATGGTATCGGACACATGGGCGCTTGTAATGCGCTTGTCCGATAAATTATAGGACAAGAAATCGCAGATCGCGGCTATCTGCGATCTGCAATTCCTTGTGTTCTCTATATGCGCTCAATGGGGCCGGCGGAACCCCAGCTGTCATTCAATAGCTGAGAGCTGCCCCTGATTGGTCCCTGCGCTGAGCCAATCAGAGGCAGCACTCACTCACCCATTCATGAATTCATGAATGGGTGAGTGAGAGCTGCCTCTGATTGGTGAGGGCTGTTACCAATCAGAGGCAGCCCATTCAGCAGGCGGGGATTTTAAATCCCTGGCTGCTGAATACTACACAGAGCAGTTCAGGAGAACTACCGGCCGGCCACGGCTGAACTCCGGTTGCACGGACAAGGTGAGTATATATATTTTTTTTATTTTTACAGATTTTTGGATGATTTTCAGGGAAGGGCTTATATTTTTAAGCCCTTCCCGAAAATTCATCCTGCGCTCGACGGCAGCCCATTGCTTTCAATGGAGCCGGCTGTATAGCCGGCTTAATTGAATTCAATGGGCTGGACAGCGCTCCTGTGCTTGGGCCCGTTTCAAAGGAAACGCGGCTAGGAGCAGATTTTTCCGGCGATTTTTCGGCCCCGGTCACACGATTTGTGGATGCGCATCCGTCATGCGATCCGTAAATCGTGGCAAAAAACGCCCGTGTGACCGAGGCCTTAATATGTATAATTCCCATTAGTAGGCAAAGAAGCAGACTGCAAGGCCATAAACCCTATAACCTTATAGGGAGGCCATCTGCCTCAGGGTTCTTTCCCACGAGGAGATATACAGCAACGGCGTTTTTACGTTTTCAAGCCTGCTCCGTATAAGCGCCTGAATGGGGATTTTTCTGCGATCCCGGCTAGCGTTTTCTCATCCATTGTCGAGTGTCGTTTTTAGCGAAAAAATACGCCGCACCCTGGAAAACCCTTGCTCTGCCAAAATCCTCAGGATGCCTTTCAGTGCCTATATAGAGGCACCTGTAAGCTTTTCACAGCGTTGGAGGCTGCAAAAATGCCTTCCCCTCCCTTCTCTTTCCCTGCTCCCATAGGAGTCTATGGGACCTGCCGGCATATATTGGCCAAAACATACTTCCAGCACCATGTTTTGGCTGAGCGTATATGCGCCGGCCACGTATTTGTTCTTTTTTTCACGCTCCCAGCGTATTTAAGCGCAGTATAATCACCCATGTAAACGAATGCATTGCAAACCCATGCTTCACATGGGTAGCGTACATACGCCCAGGTGTGAAAACGCACCTTATATGCGCTCATAGGAATAAATCCTTACTACGTAGAATGCCTAATACCCATAAGAAATGACACGAGACAGGGTGTTGGTCTACGTGGAATCATGTCCATTAAACATGTAAGTTACAACAGGAAATCTTTCACTTGTGTGCCCAGGATGCCGATCTGCTGAGAGACATGTAAAGCAAACTGCACTGGTCAAGGGTTCACCCACCAAGGAGGAAGGCTGTGGAAACCTATAAAGCCTGATGAGGACCCCCACTAAGATGATGTGTTACCTTCTTCTAACATTAAATGATGAATGGCTACACCTCCCAAGGTACATAAGGTACATATCTAGACACCCTCATGTTCAGTAGACATCTGCCTTTAACACCTTAGTGACGGTCCCATAGTGTTTTTACATCCTGGCTTTCTGGGCTTTAATCCTCAGGGATGTAAAAACATGCATTCCCTGAGGATTAAAGCCCCTTCCAGGATCTCACGTCGCGCACAGAAGGGCTTGTGCATGATGGATAACAGTGATCATGTAAAGTAAAAAAAAAAGTGTGAAAAAAAAGTTTAAAAAGTTAAGGTTTCATCTTCCCTCACGGATCATATCCATGAGGGAGGATGAAATAACGGACCTAAGGCCCCTGGATTTATCCACGGACTTTACCCTGGCTTCTGCACACTCGCCCGTCACCAAAATGGCAGATGCTTGCACAAAAGCCGCAGATTGCCAGGGTAATTTAAAATCTCCCTGCTCTTGGCTACCAAACATAGCCAAGAGCCTGGAAATTTCACAGGTTGCCGTGGTACGCGTTCCCTGGTCACGGGATTGCCGCTATCCAATGGATAACGGCGATCATGGAAAAGTAAAAAAAGGTAAAATTTCACCCCCATCACGGACCGATCCATGAGGGGAGATGAAATTACTGACCTAAGGCCTCCGGCGATGTCCCACGATGGGATCTTTATCCACGGATCTATCCCCAAATTCTGTGCATTCGCCCGTTGGCAAAATGGCAGATGTAAGCACAGAAGCCGGGAAATTTAAAATCTTCTTGCTCCTGATTACTAAAGGTAGCCAAGAGCCTGGAACAGTGACCGAGGGCAGCTGTGAGTGGTCTCTGGTCACATGATTGCCATTATCCAACAGATAATGACAATTACGTAAAAGTGAAAAACTGTTGAGCTTCAATGCTCCCTTTGGTTTGGGCCCCGTTGTGCATACGGTCATAATTTTAAAGACCACAATGGGTATGTCTCTGAACACGGGACAAACAGGGCTATCCATTTTGGGGTGAAAGTCTTAATTCATTTGTTTGCTGTACAAAAAAATGAAAATCGTAATGTTATCATGTCACTTATACCACATGGTGAACACCGTTAGAAGTAATAATAAAATAGTAACAGTATGTTAGGCTGAAAGAAGATATATGTCCATCTATTCCCCCTATCTGTTCAGCCTATTACCCCTCCAAAGAGACAAAATACCCCAATGAGGTAGAAGTCAATTTTCCTCATTGAAGGCAAAAAATTCCTTCATGACTCCAAGCCTGCCAATCAAAAAAATCTCTGTATCAATACTGTAACACTCAAGAAAGTTATCCAGGCCTTAAATTCCCGCCTGCTGGTAGCTCTAATTGTGATTGGCTGAAGTGCTTCAGCCAATCACAATCATAGCTACCAGCAGCCGGGGTTTTTAAATTCCCAGCTGCTGATACCTGAGAACTATAGAGTCGGGGACAACGGCAGAAGTCGTCGCTAAACACCCCGGCAGCCGTCAATGGCTTTTTAGGGAAGGGCTTCATAAGCCCTTTCCTGAAAAGCCATTTAAAATAGTGTACATAATAAGAAGATTACTCACCTGCCGGAGCTCAGCCGCTGCTTCTGCAGCTATCCCTGGCTCTGTAGTTCTGAACTATCAGCAGCCAGGGATTTAAAATCCCCGCCTGCTGTTAGCTCTAATTGTGATTGGCTGAGCACTTCAGCCAATCACAATTATAAAGCCCTTCCCTGAAAAGCCATTGACATGGATGCCGGCAGCAGGATTCTCTACCGCAGCTGTCATTCTCGGTTGGGAATTGAACAATTGCTCTGCTGCATCTGCCACAGATGTGGCAGATGTAGCAACAGGGAATTCTTTTAACTAGTGGGGGTGAAGGAAACATCTGCCGGCAGATGTGTTCTTCATGCCCGCGAGGGTCATGGCAGCGGCGGAGAGGTAGGTATTTTTTTAAAATTTTTTTTACACTAAAATGTTTCTTTTTCAGGGAAGGGCTTATATGTAAAGCCCTTCCCTGAAAAGAATGCAGGGGGCCGGCAGAGCATTGTTTTGAACAGAGCCACCAGCAGCAGCTGCGGCTCCATTGAAAATAATGCGTGCATTCCCAATCGTGCATGCATGTCCTATCTTTGCAGGCACACCTCTAAATTTTATAGCACTAGTTCTTCTGTCTTCAGCAATACCTTCATTGTAGCCTCAATCTACTTATAGGACACATAGGTGAGCCTATAATGAAGGGAAATTCCAGGCCCCAATACACACTTGTGCACAAAATAATACCTACCCCCCCCCCCCCTTTTCCCTAAATTTTAGATAAAAGTAATAAGGTAAAACTGTGTGATATGTCTGAAAATATGGATAATTTTGGATGGGCACATGGAGCAATAAAACCAGGTATCTCTCCTCCCATACTTGCTGCAAACCCAATACTTTTTGGGGGGTTATTTCTTGACCTGAGTGGCAGGAATGGAGCGTAAAAAGTGGACCTTCGCAACTCCTCGGATTCGTAATCTTGCTGAGCTTCGGCGGTCTCACACAGAAGGCGCTCAACAAGCTGCTCCTGGGACTGCAGAAAGGTGAGCGTTCTCGGGGCTTCTGTAGGCATTTTAGTTAGCGATCTGAATAATACAGGGCCGTATGTAGAATCTGCTTGTGGGGGCCCACAGCGGATCCCAGCTGTGAGCCCGGCCGTGGCCCTACGTACGGCTGCGTAATATACTGCACATAACTGCGTACTCACGCAGGCAGTCCTGCGCAGTACACCTTTTTTTGTTTATATTTCCCGCTCCGTCACTTAGTGATGACGTAGATATCCACAGCCCATATGCAATGCAATTGTAAATGGGCTGCGGGTATACCCGCAATCATAGAGCACCATGGGCTCTATGTCGCGGATATTCACGATAAAATAGAACACGCTATTGTTTTCTGCGAGTGGATTACGTAATTCCGACCCGCTAACGTGAGATTTGTGTAATTCAATGAATTTGATTGATCCGCCTATTACCGCTGATCAAACGTATCCTGAATGCGCAATTTCCATCTAGTCATGTGACACCGTGGGAACAGGGGGCAGGGTAAGTAGGAAAAAGAGGCTCCCGAACTCCATATCTCCTAAACTATAAGCACTATAAGATACAGTTTCTCTTAAATACTAAACTAGGCTGTGCTCTTAAGGGGTTAAAGTCTAAAGTGAAGTATAAAATGCACTAAATTCTATACAAAGCAGTTTGGTTTGTGGTGTTTTTGTGACACTTTGGAGATCAGTGGCATTATTTTGCAAACACAGCTTGCACTGGATATGGCATTTTTGTTCTTGCATTTTATTTTTCTAAAGGACTTGCAAAATGCCAGGAAAAATGTACATATAGAACGACGCTAAGTAAAAGAGCAGTATCAATTAACCCCTTCCCACTCCAGGGCGTAAGTTTACATCCTGGAGATAGCGCAAGATCATAATAGATCTGGCGCTATCCGAGAGCTGGCTGTGAGTGTTAGCCGGCCTCTCTCTATGTAGATCGCAAATGGTAAGGGTTCACAGAGGGAGCACGCTCCCTCTGTGAAGTTGACGGGCTCTCGCGATGTTATTGTAGAGAGCCCAGCTGGTTGCCATGGCAACTGGACGCCAGATACCGATGTCCTGTATTGCCATAGCCTGTGATCGCTGTATAAGCAATAAGGCATTGCAGAAGAAAAGTCTTGCTATGCCTTATCACAGCGATCATCAGTGCTGTGCTGTAAGTCCCCTAGAAGGACACAAATGGTGTAAAAAAAAAAGACAATAAAAATATACAAAAAAGAAAAATGTAAAAAAAAAAATGTTAAAAAAACCCTTTTTTGTGCTTCTTCTCATATTAGCATAAAAAAGGTAAAAAAAATTTGAACTCTCACATATCTGGTATTGTCGCATCCATAAAGACGCGTACAATACGATGCCTCCCTAAAAACGCAATAAAAGTGAATAAAAAAGCTGTATGTACCCCAAAATGGTACTAATAAAAACTACAACTTGTGCAAAACATAAGCTCTCACAGAGCTCCGTACATAGAAAAATAAAAAAGTTACAGGACTTTGAATGCAGCGATTTAGAAAAA
Organism: Eleutherodactylus coqui; assembly: GCF_035609145.1. Classification (NCBI taxonomy): domain Eukaryota; kingdom Metazoa; phylum Chordata; class Amphibia; order Anura; family Eleutherodactylidae; genus Eleutherodactylus; species Eleutherodactylus coqui. The sequence continues at coordinate 465,010,095 of NC_089837.1, read as the reverse complement.
AAAAAGATTTCCAAAAAAAGGCTTTTATTGCAGAAAAGTGGAAAAAGCTAAAAAAAAAATTTAAGATTTTTGGTATTGTTGTAACCGTACTGACCCGCAGAAAAAATGGATTGTGCCATGTATGCTGCATGATTAACGCTGTAAAAAAAAAAAAAATCTATGGCCGAATTGATGCGTTTTCTCTCCCTTTTATCATAAAACAAATAAACGTTTTACAATATAGCCTATGTACCCAAAAATGGCACCATCAAAAACTACAGTTTGGCACGCGAAAAACAAGCCCTCATACGGCCGCGCCGACGGAAAAGTAAAAAAGTTATGACTTGAAAAATGGAGATAAAAATCCACCAAAAATCCTTGCATCCTTAAGCCCAAAACATGTCCTTTAGGCCCCCTGCACACGGGCGGAAATTCCGCGATGGGATTTCCCACAGAATTTCTGCCCGTACATGCCTGCATAGGATTGCATTACAATACGCAATCCTATGCAGGCGGCCGCGATTTGTCTGTGCGAAATCACGCGCGTAAAACAAATCGCGGCAAGCTCTATTTCCACAGAAATGTCACTCCCCGGCAGCCGGCGCATGAAAGATCCAGAGCCGCAGGAGCAGGTGAGTGCCACACTGCTCTCCGCAGGCGCTCAAGATCGGGTCCCGCTGCGAGAATTAAAAAAAACAAAAAAAAAACTTGTGTTTTCATATGCGATTTTTTTCAAGCAGGTTAAAACACCAGAGAAAGGAGCCCAATTAATCATGCAATAATTATGTATTCATCTCTAATTATAAATATATATTACAACACAAGACATATATATACACACACGTCTATATCTAACTCAAAGCTTGACAGGCAGCGCAACATTGTTAAAGCTTTCTACCCTTGCACTGCATGCTATATGCATGTGCAATGCTGCCCTCTATTGGACATTTACATAATGGCTGAGAGAGTTAAAAGTGAAGTAGTGTTGTTAAGTTATTCATCATAAGACCCCAAATACACACATACATAAGTACATAGATGTATCCACACAGAGCAGTGATGTGCAGCCTATGGTCCCTCAGATCTTACTCCTGGCATGTCCTGATAGCCAACGGCTACTAACTACTGAGAACTGTAGTTTTATAGAAGCTGGATGACTGCAGGTTACACAGAACTGCCGGAGAGGATGTATATCCAGGCTAATACTACATAGTGGCATGGCAGCTCTACTACACACCTTGGATGATATTGATGGGTAGAATGTGTCCCAACCTGCCACGCTAGTCCCTGTTGTTTCCAGTGATTTGTTGTTCTTGCATCTTTAACCCCTTAAGGACCAGGCTGTTTTGTACCTTAACGACCAGACAAGGGATTTTACCCATGTGGTGGTTTTACTGCCCTATTTTTTTTCCTTAAGCTATCGAAATTATTTTTGCTGCGTTTTTTCCCCCGTGACATATAAGGCGTATATCGGTCAGGTTTTCACGGACGGACGATATGCGCTCCCATCTAAGCAGCTCCCCCCTTTCCCTCCCACTCTCTTATCCCCTCCGAACAAGGCGGGAGGTGCTATCTCTCCTCTCACACATCTTACTATCCACAATAGGGCTGAGAGTTAGACCCCAGATCATTAGGAACAACTCTATACTAGTTGGTATCTAGACAGCGTTACTGATAGGTAGGGACTAGAGATGAGCGAGCATACTCGGTAAGGCGATATACTCGAGAGAGCATCGTCTTTTGTGAGTACCTGCTGGCTCGTCCCTGAAGATTCATCCAATCGCCATGAAACTTTGGGAAGTTGTTGAGTATACTCCTGGGAAGATTATAGGCATAGTACAACTATCCTACGATAAATGGCGCGCGTGTGAGCATCGTCGACAGTTACGCCCCCCACGTAGATCGTTCGATTTCCATCACTGCCACTAATTCTCTCACTTCCCAATGTCATAGAAACTTGAAATTTGGCACGAACATTGATTATGTCATAAATAGGAAAAGCTAATGGGTCCCAACTCGATTATTCAATTCTTTGCGCAAAAGAATTAGCGTCCAAATTTTACGTACGGAATGTAATTTTCTCACATAGAAACATGAAATTTGGCGCGAGCATTGATTATGTCATAAATAGGAAAAGCTAATGGGTCCCAACTCGATTATTCAATTCTTTGCGCAAAAGAATTAGCGTCCAAATTTTACGTACGGAATGTCATTTTCTCACATAGAAACTTGAAATTTGGCACGGGCATTGAATATGTCATAAATAGGAAACGCTAATGGGTCCCAACTCGATTATTCAATTCTATGCGCAAAACAATTAGCGTCCAAATTTTACGTACGTAATCTAATTCTCTCACTTCCTGATATATATAAATGAATGTCTGTCTGTCTGTCTGTCTGTCCTTTATGCATTACTACACCATTCATCCAATTGCCATGAGACTTTGGAAAGTTGTTGAGTACACTCCTGGGAAGGTTTCTGGCATAGTACAACTATCCTGCGAGCGTCGTCGACAGTTATGCCCCCCAGACAAAGATCGTTTGATTTCCATCTCAAGCACAAAAGCAAAAGGCATTACGAGCGACGGGATGCGTGTTCAACCACAAAATGATGCATCCGCCGAACGGTTCGCAAGACAATTGCTGGATATTGAGAATGCTGAGGTAACAAGAAAGCTGTGCTGTGATTGGTTGCTATTTCTTATACTGCTGAGGTAACATGAAAGCTGTGCTGTGATTGGTTGCTACTTCTTATACTACTGAGGTTGCATGAAAGCTGTGCTGCGATTCGTTGTTATATATTATACCACTGAGGTAACATGAAAGCTGCGCTGTGATTGGTTGCTATTTCTTATACTGCTGAGGTAACATGAAAGCTGCGCTGTGATTGGTGGCTACTTCTTATACTACAGAGGTTGCATGAAAGCTGTGCTGCGATTCGTTATATATTATACCACTGAGGTAACATGAAAGCTGCGCTGTGATTGGTTGCTATATATAATACCGCAGAGGTAACATGAAAGCTGCGCTGTGATTGGTTGCTATTTTTTATATTGCTGAGGCAGAATAAAAGTTGCGCTGTGATTGGTTGTTATTTCTCTTACTGCTGAGGTAACATGAAAGCTGCGCTGTGATTGGTTGTTATATTTTATACGGCTAAGGTAACATGAAAGCTGCGCTGTGATTGGTTGTTATATATTATACCACTGAGGTAACATGAAAGCTGCGCTGTGATTGGTTGTTATATATTATACCCTGAGGTAACATGAAAGCTGCGCTGTGATTGGTTGTTATATATTATACCACTGAGTTAACATGAAAGCTGCGCTGTGATTGGTTGTTATCTAGATATATAAAAACGAATGAATGTATGTCTGTCTGTCTTCGCAGCAACGCGTGACGGGTACGCTAGTTTTTAATAAAGTATCATTATTTTAATTGTCTATAACTGTGAAGGCTCTCTCCTCCCCTCCGAGCAGTTTGCAATGGGAGTGGGAGGGACAGGGGCGGAGCTAAGCTTATGTCCTCCCCTTGTCCATAGCCAGCTACGGGAGTGGGCGGGGCAGAGTGGTGCTTAGCCCCGCCCCCTCCCATTGCAAACACTGGACTTGAGGAGAGAGGCAGAGAGGGAAGGAGGGAACTGCTTAGATAGGAGCGTATATTGGGCGGCTGTGAAAACCCGACTGATATACGCTCATATAAATAAGCCCATAGGGCTATTTTTTTAATATCTTTTTCACTGACTTTTTTTTTCCATTTTTCAGTTTTATAGGGGGGTAAAAAGCTAAAAAAAATTTTTTTTTAACCATTTATAGTTATTATTTGTAAATTAGTATATTTACATTAAAATAAAGTATGGGAACAGATTCCTCATTTTGTTTTGGACGTTTTGATATATAATATGTATAGTTTTGGATTACAGGGTGCATATGGCGACAGTTTAAGGCTGGATTCACACGAACGTATATCGGCTAGGTTTTCACCCGTCCTGCCTCTCCCCATTGCAAATAGTGCACAGGGGTGGAGAGGAGGCAGAGAGGGGGCGGGAGCTCAGTTCCTGCTCCTGGCTCTTCCAACCCCCCCCCCCCCCCCAGATGTGGACAACGTATATTGGCTCGGCTTGAAAATCGAGCCGATATACGTTCGTGTGAATGCACCCTAAGGTTGGCGTCAGTTTTGGGTTATTTTCTTTCCTATCAGAGATGAGCGAACGTGCTCGTTTAAAGCTATTACTCGATTGAGCATCGCTTTTTTCGAGTAACTGGCTAATCAGGCGAAAATATTCGGGGGGCGCCGGGGGTGAGCAGGGGGTTGCGTGGGGGAGTGGGGGGGGGGGGGAAAGAGAGAGAGCTCCCACCTGTTCCCCCCTGCTACCCCCGGCTCCACCCCGCCCGATGGGTGTAGCAAGAAGTGGCTACAAAAGAGCCAGTTCCTGCCAGAAACCGGAGAGACGCTGGCTGAGAGAGCCAGAGAGGCGGTGAGTCTGAGGTCCATTGCGGACCAGTTGGGTCTGTCACCCTGTCTGACGGAGGAAGACTCCCTTCAGGCGGGTTTAGTGACAGGACCCTGTGGGTTGTGAACTAGAGATGAGCGAACGTACTCGTCCGAGCTTGATACTCGTTCGAGTATTAGCGTGTTCGAGATGCTCGTTACTCGAGACGAGTACCACGCGATGTTTGAGTTACTTTCACTTTCATCTCTGAGACGTTAGCGCGCTTTTCTGGCCAATAGAAAGACAGGGAAGGCATTACAACTTCCCCCTGCGACGTTCAAGCCCTATACCCCCCCCCCCCCCCTGCAGTGAGTGGCTGGCGAGTTCAGGTGTCACCCGAGTATATAAATCGGCCCCTCCCGCGGCTCGCCACAGATGCATTCTGACATAGTTCAGGGACAGTGCTGCTGGTGCCGGAGCTGCTATAGGGAGAGCGTTAGGAGTTATTTTAGGCTTCAAGAACCCCAACGGTCCTTCTTAGGGCCACATCTAACCGTGTGCAGTAGTGTGGAGGCTGCTTTTTGCAGTGTTGCACTTTTTTTTTTTTTGTATATCGGCCGTACAGAGCATTGCGTCCTGCAGTAATTTTACATTGTCCAGGGCCAGTAGTGGTGAGGCAGGGACAGAAGACATATATTGTGAGGCAGGGACAGAAGACATATTTAGTGTATATAGGGAGTGGGCCTTTCCAAAAACATTTGGGAAAAAAAATCTATTTGGGCTGCCTGTGACCGTCCTCAGTGTACTGGGTCTCTGCTGGGGGTAGTTGTCCTAATTCATACGCAGCCAGCTAAGTGTTACAGAAGGCTTGCGCAAAATTCTTTTCTGCCTCTGTGTTGCCTCTTACATCACCGCTGTATTCCTGTCCACAAGTGTACTGGGTCTCTGCTGGGGGTAGTTGTCCTAATTCATACGCAGCCAGCTAAGTGTTACAGCAGGCTTGCGCAAAATTCTTTTCTGCCTCTGTGTTGCCTCTTACATCACCGCTGTATTCCTGTCCACCAGTGTACTGGGTCTCTGCTGGGGGTAGTTGTCCTAATTCATACGCAGCCAGCTAAGTGTTACAGCAGGCTTGCGCAAAATTCTTTTCTGCCTCTGTGTTGCCTCTTACATCACCGCTGTATTCCTGTCCACAAGTGTACTGGGTCTCCGCTGGGGGTATTTGTCCTAATTCATACGCAGCCAGCTAAGTGTTACAGCAGGCTTGCGCAAAATTCTTTTCTGCCTCTGTGCTGCCTCTTACATCACCGCTGTATTCCTGTCCACAAGTGTACTGGGTCTCTGCTGGGGGTAGTTGTCCTAATTCATACGCAGCCAGCTAAGTGTTACAGCAGGCTTGCGCAAAATTCTTTCCTGCCTCTGCTGTGCGTTCCGTAAGCAAAGTCAGCCTCGAACCACAGGCCAATAAGCGGCACATTTAATTACAGCGTTCTGTTTCTGCACTACTGGTAATACACCATGCTGAGGGGTAGGGGTAGGCCTAGAGGACGTGGACGCGGCCGAGGACGCGGAGGCCCAAGTCAGGGTGTGGGCACAGGCCGAGCTCCTGATTCAGGTGTATCGCAGCCGACTGCTGCGGGATTAGGAGAGAGGCACGTTTCTGGCGTCCCCACATTCATCTCACAATTAATGGGTCCACGCGGTAGACCTTTATTAGAAAATGAGCAGTGTGAGCAGGTCCTGTCGTGGATGGCAGAAAGTGCATCCAGCAATCTATCGACCTCCCAGAGTTCTGCGCCGTCCACTGCTGCAACTCTGAATCCTCTGGCTGCTGCTCCTCCTTCCTCCCAGCCTCCTCACTCCATTACAATGACACATTCTGAGGAGCAGGCAGACTCCCAGGAACTGTTCCCGGGCCCCTGCCCAGAATGGCCAGCAATGGTTCCTCTCCCACCGGAGGAGTTTGTCGTGACCGATGCCCAACCTTTGGAGAGTTCCCGGGGTCCGGGGGATGAGGCTGGGGACTTCCGGCAACTGTCTCAAGAGCTTTCAGTGGGTGAGGAGGACGATGACGATGAGACACAGTTGTCTATCACTCAGGTAGTAGTAAGGGCAGTAAGTCCGAGGGAGGAGCGCACAGAGGATTCGGAGGAAGAGCAGCAGGACAATGAGGTGACTGACCCCACCTGGTTTGCTACGCCTACTGAGGACAGGTCTTCAGAGGGGGAGGCAAGAGCAGTAGCAGGGCAGGTTGGAAGAGGCAGTGCGGTGGCCAGGGGTAGAGGCAGGGCCAGACCGAATAATCCACCAACTGTTTCCCAAAGCGCCCCCTCGCGCCATGCCACCCTGCAGAGGCCGAGGTGCTCAAAGGTCTGGCAGTTTTTCACTAAGAGTGCAGACGACCGACGAACAGTAGTGTGCACCGCTGCCTCTCCCCCTGTGCCCCAACCTGCCACTGAGATCCAACCCCCCTCTCAGGACACAGGCACTACCGTCTCCTGGCCTGCACCCACACCCTCACCTCCGCTGTCCTCGGCCCCATCCAGCAATGTCTCTCAGCGCAGCGTCCAGCCGTCGCTAGCGCAAGTGTTGGAGCGCAAGCGCAAGTACGCCGCCACGCGCCCGCACGCTCAAGCGTTAAACGTGCACATAGCCAAATTTATCAGCCTGGAGATGCTGCCGTATAGGGTTGTGGAAACGGAGGCTTTCAAAGGTATGATGGTGGCGGCGGCCCCGCGCTACTCAGTTCCCAGTTGCCACTACTTTTCCCGATGTGCTGTCCCAGCCCTGCACGACCACGTCTCCCGCAACATTGTACGTGCCCTCACCAACGCAGTTACTGCCAAGGTCCACTTAACAACGGGCACGTGGACAAGCACAGGCGGGCAGGGCCACTATATCTCCCTGACGGCACATTGGGTGAATTTAGTGGAGGCTGGGACAGAGTCAGAGCCTGGGACCGCTCACGTCCTACCCACCCCCAGAATTGCGGGCCCCAGCTCGGTGCTGGTATCTGCGGCGGTGTATGCTTCCTCCACTCAACCACCCTCCTCCTCCTACGCAACCTCTGTCTCGCAATCAAGATGTATCAGCAGCAGCACGTCGCCAGCAGTCAGTGTTGCGCGGCGTGGCAGCACAGCGGTGGGCAAGCGCCAGCAGGCCGTGCTGAAACTACTCAGCTTAGGAGAGAAGAGGCACACGGCCCACGAACTGCTGCAGGGTCTGACAGAGCAGACCGACCGCTGGCTTGCGCCGCTGAGCCTCCAACCGGGCATGGTCGTGTGTGACAACGGCCGTAACCTGGTGGCGGCTCTGCAGCTCGGCAGCCTCACGCACGTGCCATGCCTGGCCCACGTCTTTAATTTGGTGGTTCAGCGCTTTCTGAAAAGCTACCCACGCTTGTCAGACCTGCTCGGAAAGGTGCGCCGGCTCTGCGCACATTTCCGCAAGTCCCACACGGACGCTGCCACCCTGCGCACCCTGCAACATCGGTTTCATCTGCCAGTGCACCGACTGCTGTGCGACGTGCCCACACGGTGGAACTCTATGCTCCACATGTTGGCCAGGCTCTATGAGCAGCGTAGAGCTATAGTGGAATACCAACTCCAACATGGGCGGCGTAGTGGGAGTCAGCCTCCTCAATTCTTTTCAGAAGAGTGGGCCTGGTTGGCAGACATCTGCCAGGTCCTTGGAAACTTTGAGGAGTCTACCCAGATGGTGAGCGGTGATGCTGCAATCATTAGCGTCACCATTCCTCTGCTATGCCTCTTGAGAAGTTCCCTGCAAAGCATAAAGGCAGACGCTTTGCGCTCGGAAACAGAGGCGGGGGAAGACAGTATGTCGCTGGATAGTCAGAGCACCCACCTGTCTATATCTCAGCGCGTTGAGGAGGAGGAGGAGGAGCATGAGGAGGATGAGGAGGAGGGGGAAGAGACAGCTTGGCCCACTGCTGAGGGTACCCATGCTGCTTGCCTGTCATCCTTTCAGCGTGTATGGCCTGAGGAGGAGGAGGAGGATCCTGAAAGTGATCTTTCTAGTGAGGACAGCCATGTGTTGCGTACAGGTACCCTGGCACACATGGCTGACTTCATGTTAGGATGCCTTTCTCGTGATCCTCGCGTTACACGCATTCTGGCCACTACGGATTACTGGATGTACACACTGCTCGACCCACGGTATAAGGTGAACCTTTCCACTCTCATACCCGAAGAGGAAAGGGGTTCGAGAGTGATGCTATACCACAGGACTCTGGCGGACAAACTGATGGTAAAATTCCCATCCGACAGCGCTAGTGGCAGAAGGCGCAGTTCCGAGGGCCAGGTAGCAGGGGAGGCGCAGAGATCAGGCAGCATGTACAGCGCAGGCAGGGGAACATTCTCCAAGGCCTTTGCCAGATTTATGGCTCCCCAGCAAGACTGTGTCACCGCTCCCCAGTCAAGGCTGAGTTGGCGGGAGCACTGTAAAAGGATGGTGAGGGAGTACGTAGCCGATTGCACGACCGTCCTCAGTGACGCCTTTGCCCCCTACAACTACTGGGTGTCGAAGCTGGACACGTGGCCTGAACTCGCGCTCTATGCCCTGGAGGTGCTTGCTTGTCCTGCGGCTAGCGTCTTGTCAGAGAGGGCGTTTAGTGCGGCTGGGGGAATCATCACGGATAAGCGTACCCGCCTGTCAACCGACAGTGCCGACAGGCTTACACTCATCAAGATGAACAAAGCCTGGATTTCCCCAGACTTCTCTTCTCCCCCAGCGGACAGCAGCAATACCTAAACAATACGTAGGCTGCACCCGCGGATGGAAGCATCGTTCTCTATCCCCATCAAAAACGTGGACATTTTAGCTTCATCAATCTGTGTATAATATTCCTCCTCCTCCGCCTGCTCCTCCTCCTGAAACCTGACGTAATCACGCCGAACGGGCAATTTTTCTTAGGCCCACAAGGCTCAGTCATATAATTTTTGTAAACAATTTTTATACGTTTCAATGCTCATTAAAGCGTTGAAACTTGTACCTGAACCAATTTTTATTTTAACTGGGCTGCCTCCAGGCCTTGTTACAAATTAAACCACATTAACCAAAGTGATTAATGGGTTTCACCTGCCCTCTTGGTTGGGCATGGGCAATTTTTCTGAGGTACATTAGTACTGTTGGTACACCAATTTATTGGGGCCCTCGCCTACAGTGTAATCCAATTAATTTTTTGCCCACCTGCATTAAAGCTGACGTTACATCAGCTGTGTTGGGCACTGCAATGGGATATATTTATGTACCGCCGGTGGGTTCCTGGCACCCACCCATGCTGTCGGTCCACACGGAGTTGTAACTGCATGTGTCCACTTCTAAAGAACCCCAGTCTGACTGGGGAATGCAGTGTGGGCCGAAGCCCACCTGCATTAAACATGACATTATTACCTCAGCTGTGATGGGCACTGCAATGGGATATATTTATGTACCGCCGGTGGGTTCCAGGGAGCCACCCATGCTGTGGGTCCACAGGGACTTCACAATAGGGAGTTGTACCTGCCTGTGTCTATGAATTAAAAAGCCCGGTCAGGTTGGGGCATGCAGTGTGGGCCGAAGCCCACCTGCATTTAATCTGACGTTAGCTCTGCTCTCCAGGGCACTTCAATGGGATACATTTATGTACAGCCGGTGTGTTCCAGGGAGCCACCCATGCTGTGGGTGCACACGGAATTCCCATTGCGGAGTTGTACCTGCCTGTGACTATTTATAAAAAAACGCGGTCTGACTGGGGCATGCAGACACCTTGACAGAATGAATAGTGTGTGGCACATGGGTTCCCCATTGCTATGCCCACGTGTGCAGCTCCTGATGGCGGTGGCACAGGATTATATTTCTCATTGCTTCTGTACAGCATTGTGGGCTATCGCCCTGCCCCTTTTAAAGAGGGTCGCTGCCTAGCCGTGCCAACCCTCTGCAGTGTGTGCCTGCGGTTCCTCCTCATGGCAGACGCACTTATAAATAGACATGAGGGTGGTGTGGCATGAGTGCAGCTGAAGGCTGCGCAGGGACACTTTGGTGTGCGCTGTGGACACTGGGTCGTGCGGGGGGGTTGGGCAGCATGTAACCCAGGAGAAGTGGCAGTGGAGTGTCATGCAGGCAGTGATTGTGCTTTGTTGGAGGTAGTGTGGTGCTTAGCTAAGGTATGCATTGCTAATGAGGGCTTTTCAGAAGTAAAAGTTGTTGGGAGGGGGGGGGGCACTCTTGCCGCTATTGTGGCTTAATAGTGGGACCTGGGAACTTGAGATGCAGCCCAACATGTAGCCCCTTGCCTGCCCTATCCGTTGCTGTGTCGTTCCCATCACTTTCTTGAATTGCCCAGATTTTCACAAATGAAAACCTTAGCGAGCATCGGGGATATACAAAAATGCTCGGGTCGCCCATTGACTTCAATGGGGTTCGTTACTCAAAACGAACCCTCAAGCATCGCGATAATTTTGTCACGAGTAACGAGCACCCAAGCATTTTGGTGCTCGCTCATGTCTACTGTGAACCCTATTTGGGCTGTGTATGATTTGTTTGATTTGCTGTGAATAAAGGCTGGCAGGAGCCAGGGTTAAAAGAAAACTTCTGACTGCTGGAGCATATTTGCGTGCAAGGTGCGCCACTTCCTGACCATGTGGACGGCGATCCAGAGGTGAGTGAACCCCCTCTTTTCACATATGGTAGAGGATGCACTGGCACAAAATGGAGTGGAGCACAAAGCAACACATGTAAAAAGCCAGGAGGTGGAATGTGCGGTTGCCTTAGGGGCGACAAACGTCTACTGGATGCAGTTTAAAGGACCAGGAGGGTGCTGAGGAGCGACAAAAGTTGAAAGCTGCGGTAAAAGGGCCAGGAGGCCGAAGCTGTGGTTGCCTTGGAGGGCAACAGAAGACCAGGCAGAGGACGTCTGCAAGCCAAGTTGGTGAACTTGTTTTTTTGTTTATGTGGGACTATGCTGTCAAAATGGCAGTTGTTGCGGGAGGCAAACAAAAAGAGCCATGCTGAGGGTGTCTACAAATGGATTTGTGTATGTATGGATGTCCAGTGGCAAAGTGGCCAGTAAAACCCAACTGGTCTGTTTTGGAGGCTGACTGCAGGGCTTTGAGGGCACAACAGGAGGTGTCCCCGCCAAAGGACTGTGAAAAAGATCCGGAGAAGACTCCATGGAGTGGCGAGGCCACTAATAGAATGTCTTATGTGCAGGATGGCTCAGCAAAAGCTGCACAATGTAAGGGGACATTTGGTGAGGATTTGTCCAAGGACTCTATGGCAGATGATGATGTGTGGAAATTGTTGCATAACCAAATGTTTTCCTTGCAGGAGGGTGCCAGGAAGACTGCACTATGTGCACTGGGTGAAAAGTCAAGAAACTGTATTGTGGTTAATATGTTGCAGAAACATTCCACTAACCTTGAAATGTGTGTGGGGGATGGTGGGATGTTTTCTGGGTATGATGTGGATAAAAATGTTCCCCCGTGTGAACAGGTTGCAGTAAGGAGTGCAGCCAATGCCCATGTGGGAGTCAGTGCAAATATACCACTACTGAAAGAGGGAAGAAATGGTGAAGATAGCGTGTGTAGGACTAGAAGTGCGGGGACACTAGAGAGTGACCGCTAGAGTTTCCTGTAAAGCAAAAGTAGTTGCTAGTAGTAACCAGAAGTCTGCTAGGATGACAGATAATGCTAAAAATGTAAAGAAGAAGAGAGAGAGAGAAAAAAAAATTTCTAGAGGAATAGAGGAGGCAGTCAGTGTGGACCCTGAGGTCCAAAATCAGAACGAAAGTGTAAAGTTGTAAATGAGCCCCACAGGCATGGAGGAGCTGCTGAAACAATTGATTCAGAGCAACGCCCAGGAGCGGGAGACAGTCTGTCAGGGCTGAGGAGAATAAGCGTGCCATAAGCTTAGCTAAAATTGAAGCTTATCACAGGGTGTTGCTGGGAAGAGAAGCCATTCAGTGTGAACAAGGCTTGAAAAGGTTAAAAATGCAGTCTACAAAGAGAAATGGTGAATTGGAATCCCAGATAAGTCAGCTCAAGGAAGAGCTGGAAATAGAGAAAGCTGCTTGCAGCCAGGCAGAGAAGCAAGAAGAGGTCTTGAGAAACATACTGGGTCACAAAGAATACCAGGAAGCCCTTTATGAGCAAGTGGTGATCCAGCTACAGATGAGCCGGGATGAAGAAATTGAATTATATGAAGCCCAGATTCGGGACCTTAAGCAGACTCATGCACTATCTATGGGGGAATTGCCCCAACGGCCAGAGCAAGCTGGAAAAGTGAAAGAAACCTTGGAAGAGGTCAAACAGGCTATGGAAAATTAGTGTACTGAGCTGATCCATAAGGTGAAGGTGCTGTTGAAGGACAAGCAGGAGTCTGAAGGCCAGAGAGATGCAGTAGAGTCAAGTACAAATCACTGAAGGTGACAGAGTACAGACAGAGCTTTCCGAGAAGCTGAATAGACTGCAGGTGGAGCTGGAAGCTCAGGGGGAAGAGTCTCAGAGGCTGGTGCAGGAGGAGACGCAGCAGAGGCTTGGTCTTTGTGCACACCTGAAGACAATGCAAGATGAGAGAGATGTGTTCCTCAAGCAGTTAGAGGAAGATGCAGAAACTAAGTGGAATCTGTCAGAGCAGATTGCATCACTTCAGGCACAGGTGTCAGATGGAAGAAAACTGTATGAGAACCCTGCATGCTGGGGTACGGTTGACGAGCAAGACAGTGAAGTCCTAGCAGTGGAAGCAATAAATCAGCTGTTTGTTCTTCAAACTGATGTCTATGATGAACTTGAGAAGTTTACAGTGAGTCTTCAGCAGGAAGTAAAAGACAGTGTGGAGCTTGGTTACCAATGTAAGATGGTGTCCAACTGGGAGAAAAAAATAAAAGATGTGTGAACAGTGGCTTACTGAAGAGAAATCAATGTTTCCCAAAGTTGCAAAGGAACGGCTTAACAAGCGGGTGCGCACTGAAATGCAAGACTAGATTAGCGCTAAGACAGATGCTGAAAAGAGAACCCTGATATGGGAAAAGCTAAAAAAAAGTGTGTTCCAACAACTGGTACAAGGAATGGAGACCTTGTTGGAGAATATTAAGAAAGAGACTAAAGCGCTAAGCTTGACGCGCACCCTGAAGGTGGTGTCAGAACAAAAAGTGGTGATTCAAAAGGCCGCTAAGAAGTTAAATGCAAAGGTGAAGCTCTGGGAGTCAAAGGGTCATATTGATGACAAGAAGGTTCAGAGACTAGAGAGGTCTAGGGCCCAGTTCAGACAAGTAAAAAGATAGAAGATCCTGTTGAATTCTAAAAAGGAGATAAAAATTGTGAAGGTCATTGAGAAAGTGAGAGCTGAGCAAAAGATGAAGACTGAACAGACCTCTGAAGTACAGGAGACCAAGGAGAAGGTAGAAGGTGAAAATGTTGAAGCAAAGAAGGCCACTAAAGTAGACACTGAAGCAGCAGAAGTCTCCGCGACGACCTCTGTGTAGTGACCGCCGCTTGTAACTGCAGGCATGGCTCTCACTGAAATCAATGGGAACAGTTCCTGCAGTTACAAGAGCTGGCCACTATAAGGAGGTCGGTGCGGAGGCTTCCACTGCGATCTTGAGAGAACAAAAAAAATCGAAGCATGCTCTATCTTTCTGCACTGTGCGAATATTTTATTTTTTTAAATCTCCCATGTTTCCTTATGGAGCCTGCTTTTTATCTCATCGCTATGCAAGAAGCATGCGTTGCACTGCGATTTTAATGTTAGGACGTCCCATTGACTCTCGCAATTTAAAAAAACCCAAGATTTTGATGCGGGCTGCAGCGATGCGAGATTATTCTTAAAAAAAAAAAAAAAAAGCACTGCTGCAGAAAAATTATGGGATCAAAGACGCAATTTTGATACGATTTTCTTGTGGCAAAATCGCGATCATCTGTGTGAAACTAGCCATATCCTGAGGAATGTATGACCACTATGATTGTTTTTGCAATAATGCTGAAATCCAATGCCTGGGGAAAACCGTCTTCTGATGTATGAACAATACTCTCCACTGTAAGCGCGCCGTGGTGGTATATATTCCTGACAAGCTGTGGCATTGGATAGATAACGAACATTTATACAGAAATGTACAGGGATTAGAGATGAGCGAGCACCAAAATGCTCGGGTGCTCGTTACTCGGGACGAACTTTTCGCGATGCTCGAGGGTTCGTTTCAAATAACGAACCCCATTGAAGTCAATGGGCGACCCAAGCATTTTTGTATTTCGCCGATGCTCGCTAAGGTTTTCATGTGTGAAAATCTGGGCAATTCAAGAAAGTGATGGGAACGACACAGCAACGGATAGGGCAGGCGAGGGGCTACATGTTGGGCTGCATCTCAAGTTCACAGGTCCCACTATTAAGCCACAATAGCGGCAAGAGTGGGTGCCCCCCCCCTCCCAACAACTTTTACTTCTGAAAAGCCCTCATTAGCATGCCATACCTTAGCTAAGCACCACACTACCTCCAACAAAGCACAATCACTGCCTGCATGACACTCCGCTGCCACTTCTCCTGGGTTACATGCTGCCCAAACCCCCCCCCCCCCACGACCCAGTGTCCACAGCGCACACCAAACTGTCCCTGCCCAGCCTTCAGCTGCCCTCATGCCACGCCACCCTCATGTCTATTTATAAGTGCGTCTGCCACAGGAAAAGCAGGCACACACTGCAGAGGGTTGGCATGGCTAGGCAGCGACACCCCCATAAAAGGGGCGGGCCGATAGTCCACAATGCTGTACAGAAGCAATGAGAAATCCAATCCTGTGCCACCTCCATCTGGAGCTGCACACGTGGGCATAGCAATGGGGAACCTATGTGCCACACACTATTCATTCTGTCAAGGTGTCTGCACACCCCAGTCAGACCGCGTTTTTTTATAAATAGTCACAGGCAGGTACAACTCCGCAATGGGAATTCCGTGTGCACCCACAGCATGGGTGGCTACCTGGAACCCACCGGCGGTACATAAAAATATCCCATTGCATTGCCCAACACAGCTGAGGTAATGTCGTGCTTAATGCAGGTGGGCTTCGGCCCACACTGCATGCCCCAGTCAGACTGGGGTTCTTTAGAAGTGGACAGATGTAGGTTAAACTCCGTGTGCACCTACAGCATGGGTGGCTCCCTGGAACCCACCGGTGGTACATAAAAATATCCCATTGCATTGCCCAACACAGCTGAGGTAGTAATGTCGTGCTTAATGCAGGTGGGCTTCGGCCCATACTGCATGCCCCAGTCAGACTGGGGTTCTTTAGAAGTGGAAACAGATGCATTTACAACTCCCTGTGGACCCACAGCATGGGTGGGTGCCAGGAAGCCACCGGCGGTACATAACAATATCCCATTGCAGTGCCCATCACAGCTGAGGTAGTAATGTCATGTTTAATGCAGGTGGGCTTCGGCCCACACTGCATGCCCCAGTCAGACTGGGGTTCTTTAGAAGTGGACAGATGTAGGTTAAACTCCGTGTGCACCTACAGCATGGGTGGCTCCCTGGAACCCACCGGTGGTACATAAAAATATCCCATTGCATTGCCCAACACAGCTGAGGTAGTAATGTCGTGCTTAATGCAGGTGGGCTTCGGCCCACACTGCCTTCCCCAGTCAGACTGGGGTTCTTTAGAAGTGGACAGATGTAGGTTAAACTCCGTGTGCACCTACAGCATGGGTGGGTGCCAGGAAGCCACCGGCGGTACATAAATATATCCCATTGCATTGCCCAACACAGCTGAGGTAATGTCGTGCTTAATGCAGGTGGGCTTCGGCCCACACTGCATGCCCCAGTCAGACTGGGGTTCTTTAGAAGTGGACAGATGTAGGTTAAACTCCGTGTGCACCTACAGCATGGATGGCTCCCTGGAACCCACCGGTGGTACATAAAAATATCCCATTGCATTGCCCAACACAGCTGAGGTAGTAATGTCGTGCTTAATGCAGGTGGGCTTCGGCCCACACTGCATGCCCCAGTCAGACTGGGGTTCTTTAGAAGTGGAAACAGATGCATTTACAACTCCCTGTGGACCCACAGCATGGGTGGGTGCCAGGAAGCCACCGGCGGTACATAAAAATATCCCATTGCAGTGCCCATCACAGCTGAGGTAGTAATGTCATGTTTAATGCAGGTGGGCTTCGGCCCACACTGCATGCCCCAGTCAGACTGGGGTTCTTTAGAAGTGGACAGATGTAGGTTAAACTCCGTGTGCACCTACAGCATGGGTGGCTCCCTGGAACCCACCGGTGGTACATAAATATATCCCATTGCAGTGCCCTACTCAGCAGAGCTAACGTCAGATACAATACAGGTGGGCTTCGGCCCATACTGCATGCCCCAGTCAGACTGGGGTTCTTTACAAGTGGACAGATGTAGGTTAAACTCCATGTGCACCTACAGCATGGGTGGCTCCCTGGAACCCACCGGTGGTACATAAATATATCCCATTGCAGTGCCCTACTCAGCAGAGCTAACGTCAGATACAATACAGGTGGGCTTTGGCCCACACTGCATGCCCCAGTCAGACTGGTAATATGTACCTTAACAGTAACCTCGTTGGTGGTAATGTGGTGGTGACTGCGGACCTAGTAGCGCGGTTTTATGTAGTTGGTTTTCGGAATGTGGCCATGATTAAGTGGGCCGTGGCGGGGGGATGGTGGTGGTGCTCTCTTGTAGTATCGTTAAAGGTGAAATTCTTGGACTGCCACCAGACGGACCAATGCAAAGGTATTTGCCAAGAATGTTTGCATTGTTGGAGGAGGAGGGGGATGTTTTGGAGGCACTATGTGTCCTCTCCACGTGTCCGTGGTTATATGCACCTTAACAGTAACAGCGTTGGTGGGAAATGGCCTCGCCGCCATCATGTCTTTTTGAAGCCTCTGTTTCCACACCCCAGTGACATACCATTAGCTGCGGTATAGGAAGAGCCCCGAATTATTAACATTTCAGCGGTAGTATTAGGGACAGGCCCCACTAACATATCACTAGCAGCAGTATAGGGGGAGCGCAGTCTTAGTTCCATTTCAGTAATAGTAGCACTCAAGACAGGCCCCAGTAACAATTCCGAAGCAGCAGTATAGGAGGAGCGCAGTCTTAGTTCCATTTCAGTAATAGTAGCACTCAAGACAAGCCCCAGTAACAATTCCCATTGCAGCAGTATAGGAGGAGCGCAGTCTTAGTTCCATTTCAGTAATAGTAGCACTCAAGACAAGCCCCAGTAACAATTCCCATTGCAGCGGTTTAGGGAGATAACAGTCTCTTTCACATTTCAGTAGCTGCAGTATAGACAAGGCCCCAGTTACATTTATGTAGCAAAAGTGTAGGCCAACCCCACACACCTTTCTGTACCATGAATGCAGGCGAAGAACATAGAAATTACAATGATTACACTGTAGGTGAGGGCCCAAAAGAATTGATGTAGCAACAGTACTAATGTACCTCAGAAAAAATTGGCCATGCCCAACCAAGATGCCAGGTGAAACCCATTAATCGCTTTGGTTAATGTGGCTTAAGTGGTAACTAGGCCTGGAGGCAGCCCAGTTTAACGAAAAATTGGTTCAAGTTAAAGTTTCATCGCTTGTAAGAGCATTGAAACGTATAAAAATTGTTTGGAAAAATTATATGAGTGAGCCTTGTGGCCCAAAGAAAAATTGCCCGTTCGGCGTGATTACGTGAGGTTTCAGGAGGAGGAGCAGGAGGAGGAGGAGGAATATTATACACAGATTGATGAAGCAGAAATGTCACCGTTTTGGATGGTGATACAGAACGATGCTTCCATCCGCGGGTGCAGCCTACGTATTGCTTAGGTATCGCTGCTGTCCGCTGGTGGAGAAGAGAAGTCTGGGGAAATCCAGGCTTTGTTCATCTTTATGAGTGTAAGCCTGTCAGCACTGTCGGTTGACAGGCGTGTACGCTTATCTGTGATGATTCCCCCAGCCGCACTAAACACCCTCTCTGACAAGACGCTAGCCGCAGGACAAGCAAGCACCTCCAGGGCATACAGCGCGAGTTCAGGCCACGTGTCCAGCTTCGACACCCAGTAGTTGTAGGGGGCAGAGGCGTCACGGAGGACGGTCGTGCGATCGGCTATGTACTCCCTCACCATCCTTTTACAGTGCTCCCGCCGACTCAGCCTTGACTGGGGAGCGGTGACACAGTCTTGGTGGGGAGCCATAAAGCTGTCCAGGGCCTTAAAGAGTGTTGCACTGCCTGTGCTGAACATGCTGCTCGATCTCCGCACCTCCCCTGCTACCTGGCCCTCGGAACTGCGCCTTCTGCCACTAGCGCTGTCGGAGGGGAATTTTACCATCAGCTTGTCCGCCAGGGTCCTGTGGTATAGCAACACTCTCGAACCCCTTTCCTCTTCGGGAATGAGAGTGGAAAGGTTCTCCTTATACCGTGGGTCGAGCAGTGTGTACACCCAGTAATCCGTAGTGGCCAGAATGCATGCAACACGAGGGTCACGAGAAAGGCATCCTAACATGAAGTCAGCCATGTGTGCCAGGGTACCTGTACGCAACACATGGCTGTCTTCACTAGGAAGATCACTTTCAGGATCCTCCTCCTCCTCCTCCTCTGCCTCCTCCTCCTCAGGCCATACACGCTGAAAGGATGACAGGCAAGCAGCATGGGTACCGTCAGCAGTGGGCCAAGCTGTCTCTTCTCCCTCCTCCTTATCCTCCTCATGCTCCTCCTCCTCCTCCTCAACGCGCTGAGATATAGACAGGAGGGTGCTCTGACTATCCAGCGACATACTGTCTTCCCCCGCCTCCGTTTCCGAGCGCAAAGCATTTGCCTTTATGCTTTGCAGGGAACTTTTCAAGAGGCATAGCAGAGGAATGGTGACGCTAATGATTGCAGCATCGCCGCTCACCACCTGGGTAGACTCCTCAAACTTTCCAAGGACCTGGCAGATGTCTGCCAACCAGGCCCACTCTTCTGAAAATAATTGAGGAGGCTGACACCCACTGCGCCGCCCATGTTGGAGTTGGTATTCCACTATAGCTCTACGCTGCTCATAGAGCCTGGCCAACATGTGGAGCGTAGAGTTCCACCGTGTGGGCACGTCGCACAGCAGTCGGTGCACTGGCAGATTAAACCGATGTTGCAGTGTCCGCAGGGTGGCAGCGTCCGTGTGGGACTAGCGGAAATGTGCGCAGAGCCGGCGCACCTTTACGAGCAGATCTGACAAGCGTGGGTAGCTTTTCAGAAAGCGCTGAACCACCAAATTAAAGACGTGGGCCAGGCATGGCACGTGCGTGAGGCTGCCGAGCTGCAGAGCCGCCACCAGGTTACGGCCGTTGTCACACACGACCATGCCCGGTTGGAGGCTCAGCGGCGCAAGCCAACGGTCGGTCTGCTCTGTTAGACCCCGCAGCAGTTCGTGGGCCGTGTGCCTCTTCTCTCCTAAGCTGAGTAGTTTCAGCACGGCCTGCTGACGCTTGCCCACCGCTGTGCTACCACGTCGCGCGACACCGACTGCTGGCGACGTCCTGCTGCTGCTGACACATCTAGATTGAAAGACAGAGGTTGAGGAGGAGGAGGAGGAGGGTGCTTTAGTGGAGGAAGCATACACCGCCGAACATACCACCACCGAGCTGGGGCTCGCAATTCTGGGGGTGGGTAGGACGTGAGCGGTCCCAGGCTCTGACTCTGTCCCAGCCTCCACTAAATTCACCCAATGTGCCGTCAGGGAGATGTAGTGGCCCTGCCCGCCTGTGCTTGTCCACGTGTCCGTTGTTAAGTGGACCTTGCCACTAACCGCATTGGTGAGGGCGCGTACAATGTTGCGGGAGACGTGGTCGTGCAGGGCTGGGATGGCACATCGGGAAAAGTAGTGGCGACTGGGAACTGAGTAGCGTGGGGCCGCCGCCGCCATCATACTTTTGAAGGACTCCGTTTCCACAACCCTATACGGCAGCATCTCAAGGCTGATAAATTTCGCTATGTGGACGGTTAACGCTTGAGCGTGCGGGTGCGTGGCGGCGTACTTGCGCTTGCGCTCAAACACTTGCGCTAGCGACGGCTGGACGGTGTGGTGCGAGACATTGCTGGATGGGGCCGAGGACACCGGAGGTGAGGGTGTGGGTGCAGGCCAGGAGACGGTAGTGCCTGTGTCCTGAGAGGGGGGTTGGATCTCAGTGGCAGGTTGGGGCACAGGGGGAGAGGCAGCGGTGCAAACCGGAGGCGGTGAACGGCCTTCGTCCCACCTTGTGGGGTGCTTGGCCATCATATGTCTGCGCATGCTGGTGGTGGTGAGGCTGTTGGTGGTGAGGCTGTTGGTGGTGGCTCCCCGGCTGATCTTGGCGCGACAAAGGTTGCACACCACTGTTCATCGGTCGTTAGGCGTCTCCGTGAAAAACTGCCAGACCTTGGAGCACCTCGGCCTCTGCAGGGTGGCATGGCGCGAGGGTGCGCTTTGGGAAACAGTTGGTGGATTATTCGGTCTGGCCCTGCCTCTACCCCTGGACACCGCACTGCCTCTTGCAACCTGCCCTGCTGCTGCCCTTGCCTCCCCCTCTGAAGACCTGTCCTGAGTAGGCGTTGCACACCAGGTGGGGTCAGTCACCTCATCGTCCTGCTGCTCTTCCTCCGAATCCTCTGTGCGCTCCTCCCTCGCACTTACTGCCCTTACTACTACCTCACTGCAACACAACTGTGTCTCATCGTCATCGTCCTCCTCACCCACTGAAAGGTCTTGAGACAGTTGCCGGAAGTCCCCAGCCTCATCCCCCGGACCCCGGGAACTTTCCAATGGTTGGGCATCAGTGACGATAAACTCCTCTGGTGGGAGAGGAACCACTGCTGCCCAATCTGAGCAGGGGCCTGAGAACAGTTCCTGGGAGTCTTCCCGCTCCTGAGCATGTGTCATTGTAGTGGAGTGAGGAGGCTGGGAGGAAGGAGGAGCAGCAGCCAGAGGATTCGGATTTGCAGCACTGGACGGCGCAGAACTATGGGTGGATGATAGTTTGCTCGAAGCACTTTCTGCCATCCACGACAGGACCTGCTCACACTGCTCATTTTCTAATAAAGGTCTCCCGCGTGGACCCATTAATTGGGCGATGAATGTGGGGACGCCAGAAACGTGCCTCTCTCCTAATCGCGCAGCAGTCGGCTGCGATACACCTTGATCAGGAGCTCGGCCTGTGCCCACACCCTCACTTGGGCCTACGCGTCCTCGGCCACGTCCACGTCCTCTAGGCCTACCCCTACCCCTCAGCATGCTGTATTACCAGTGATTTCCCAGCCAGGAAATAAATTGGCGCAAGCCTGCAGGCCAAATAGAATGTTTCCCTTTTTTTTTAAAGGGAAGGCCCACTGACTATATTCAATCAGATAAGATTAGAAATGTGTTCCACAGAACTGTAGTGTTATATGAAGTGCAGCAGAGCGGTGATTTTTCCCAGGCAGGAAATAAATTGGCGCAAGCCTGCTGTTAAACGTAGCTGGCTGCGTATGATTTCTTTACGTTCTCCACCCACAACACACATACCCAGAACGCTGAGGACTGTCAGAGGCAGGCCAAATAGAATGTTTCCCTTTTTTTTTTAAAGGGAAGGCCCACTGACTATATTCAATCAGATTAGAAATGTGTTCCACAGAACTGCAGTTTTATATGAAGTGCAGCAGAGCAGTGATTTTTCCCAGGCAGGAAATAAATTGGCGCAAGCCTGCTATTAAACGTAGCTGGCTGCGTATGATTTCTTTACGTTCTCCACCCACCACACACGTACCCAGAACGCTGAGGACTGTCAGAGGCAGGCCAAATAGAATGTTTCCCTTTTTTTTTTAAAGGGAAGGCCCACTGACTATATTCAATCAGATAAGAAATGTGTTCCACAGAACTGCAGTGTTATATGAAGTGCAGCAGAGCGGTGATTTTTCCCAGGCAGGAAATAAATTGGCGCAAGCCTGCTGTTAAACGTAGCTGGCTGCGTATGATTTCTTTACGTTCTCCACCCACCACACACGTACCCAGAACGCTGAGGACTGTCAGAGGCAGGCCAAATAGAATGTTTCCCTTTTTTTTTTAAAGGGAAGGCCCACTGACTATATTCAATCAGATTAGAAATGTGTTCCACAGAACTGCAGTTTTATATGAAGTGCAGCAGAGCAGTGATTTTTCCCAGGCAGGAAATAAATTGGCGCAAGCCTGCTATTAAACGTAGCTGGCTGCGTATGATTTCTTTACGTTCTCCACCCACCACACACGTACCCAGAACGCTGAGGACTGTCAGAGGCAGGCCAAATAGAATGTTTCCCTTTTTTTTTTAAAGGGAAGGCCCACTGACTATATTCAATCAGATAAGAAATGTGTTCCACAGAACTGCAGTGTTATATGAAGTGCAGCAGAGCGGTGACTTTTCCAAGGCAGGAAATAAATTGGCGCAAGCCTGCTGTTAAACGTAGCTGGCTGCGTATGATTTCTTTACGTTCTCCACCCACCACACACGTACCCAGAACGCTGAGGACTGTCAGAGGCAGGCCAAATAGAATGTTTCCCTTTTTTTTTTAAAGGGAAGGCCCACTGACTATATTCAATCAGATAAGAAATGTGTTCCACAGAACTGCAGTGTTATATGAAGTGCAGCAGAGCGGTGACTTTTCCAAGGCAGGAAATAAATTGGCGCAAGCCTGCTGTTAAACGTAGCTGGCTGCGTATGATTTCTTTACGTTCTCCACCCACCACACACGTACCCAGAACGCTGAGGACTGTCAGAGGCAGGCCAAATAGAATGTTTCCCTTTTTTTTTTAAAGGGAAGGCCCACTGACTATATTCAATCAGATAAGAAATGTGTTCCACAGAACTGCAGTGTTATATGAAGTGCAGCAGAGCGGTGATTTTTCCCAGGCAGGAAATAAATTGGCGCAAGCCTGCTGTTAAACGTAGCTGGCTGCGTATGATTTCTTTACGTTCTCCACCCACCACACACGTACCCAGAACGCTGAGGACTGTCAGAGGCAGGCCAAATAGAATGTTTCCCTTTTTTTTTTAAAGGGAAGGCCCACTGACTATATTCAATCAATAATATATGTCTTCTGGCCCTGCCTACACAATTCTGTCCCTGTAGTATTACTGCAGGGCGCAATGCTCTGCACAGCCGATTTTGAAAAAAAAAACAATATGCAACACTGCTAACAGCAGTCTGCACAGTACTGCACACGGTTAAATGTGGCCCTAAGAAGGACCGTTGGGGTTCTTGAAGCCTACACTCACTCCTAACACTCTCCCTGCCTAACCACCACTTCTGTCCCTGTAGTATTACTGCAGGGCGCAATGCTCTGCACAGCCGATTTTGAAAAAAAAAATAAAAATGCAACACTGCTAACAGCAGCCTCCACAGTACTGCACACGGATAGATGTGGCCCTAAGAAGGACCGTTGGGGTTCTTGAAGCCTACACTCACTCCTAACACTCTCCCTACAGCAGCTCCAGCACAACAGCACTTTCCCTCAGCTAACTCACAAGGCATCTGAGGCGAGCCGCGGGAGGGGCCGATTTTTTATACTCGGGTGACACCTGATCTCGCCAGCCACTCACAGCAGGGGGGTGGTATAGGGCTGGAACGTCACAGGGGGAAGTTGTAATGCCTTCCCTGTCTTTCAATTGGCCAGAAAAGCGCGCTAACGTCTCAGAGAGGAAAGTGAAAGTAACCCGAACACCGCGTGGTGCTCGTTAAGAGTAACGAGCATCCCGAACACCCTAATATTCGCCCGAGCATCAAGCTCGGACGAGTACGTTCGCTCATCTCTAACAGGGATGTATGGATGAGGAGGGAGAGGACGCCGGTGGTGGGGAAACCATTGTGTCCTTACTGCGGGAATGCCCCATGGCATCTGCTAGACCATGTTTAATCGCGATGGTCACTGATATATAGTGGATACAACTTCAGAGATTTGTCTAGGCCCTGTATGCCCTAACAGATGCCAGATCCATATGTATAACGTACTGCCATACAGTGATATACTGCGCCTATAAAAACTTGTTGTGTTCATTAAAATAAAGCCACAATTAAAAACATCTAAATTTTTTTAATGAATTTTATTTGATAAACAGGATATAGTTTGTACGTAAACAACCAGGTTACCCCAAAATTCATGATGAAAAATAGAAAATAACGGCTGACCTATTTTGTAAATGTTATGGTTCCGTCTGAGTCTCCATACAGAAAGCTACATAGCAAAGGAACCATAGGGGGCAAATATGTAAGACATGGAACACTTTGGTCTCCTTTTCATAGTTTTCTCCCCCACAAGTCTGCATAAAAAAACAGCGTCCTCTGAGGTCAGAGATACGAGGTGTTGTAGGGTGAGATCAGGGAGGACAGACACCTCCAGTGGAGCAGAGGGACAAAGACGTCTCCGTCTCAAATATATAACACTATGGTTCCATCCAAGTTCCTATTTAGTTTTTTGCATAGAAGACGGAACGCAGGATGGAACTAGCGCAGAAGAGAAAACAACCCAATGTGAAGAGCCTATACGTCATGGACTCAGAATGATATGTATAAAGAACTACAACTTGTCCTACAGCCTTAATACAGTTACACAGAAGTAATAAGATGCACTGGGGAAGACCGGAAATAAAAGATTCTGCTAGCCTTTAACCCCTTAAGCACCAGGCTGTTTCGCACCTTAAGGGCTTATTTACACGAGCATATATCGGCCGGCGTTTTAATAGCCGGACGATATACGCTTCCATCTGAGCAGTTCCCTCCCCCTCATCGACTCTCTGCCTCTCCTCCCCTCTGAGAGGTTTGAAATTAGAGTAGGTGGGATGGGGCAGACCTAAGCTCCCGCCCCCTTCCCTTGTCTATAGCCAGCAATGGGAGTGGGCGAGACAGAGCGGTGCTTGGCTAGGCCCCCCCCCCTCCCATTGAAAACGCGGGAGTGGAGGAGAGAGGCAGAGAGTCAGTGAGTGGGAGGGAAGGGGGGGACTGCTTAGATGGAAGCGTATATCGGCTGGCCGTGAAAATCCCATCCGATATATGCTCGTGTAAATAAGGCCTAAGGACCAGACACTTTTTAGGGATTTTACCCATGGGGTTGTTTTATTGCCCCTTTTTTTTTTTTTACTGATGTATGTAATTATGTTTTTACTATGTCCCCCATGACATCATATAACACCTCTGGGGGATAGTCATACGTTACAGGAAAGACATCCCCTGTAGTGACAATAGTCACTGGCAGAGCTGATCAGGGTCTAGTAGGACCCTTCAGCTCTGCTATAGCAGGGAATCCTGGCAGTCATGTGACCCCCCAGGCTCCCGTGGTGGAAGAAATACTTCCACTTTAGTACATAGCGCTCATTGAGCACTGTGTACTGAAGAAAGGAGGAGGCAGAAAGGGTTAAACCCCCATGCTCCTCTGGGTTATCAGCTCTTACTAACAACTGAAAACCCATCCTGACTTTGATTAATTACAGCAGCAGGAGGCTTTAATTTTAAATACGGCTGGGCTTAAAGCCTGGGACCAGGCACCGCAGATTTACAGTGCTTGGTCCTTAATGGCTTAAAGGGTTAACAGCTTCGATCAGTTGCGCAGCAGATTGGAGTTGTCACGGATAGGTCCATAATCCAGCAAGCAGAGCCAAGATGGCTGGCCTACCTGTCAGAAACGGTCAGTGGTGGCAGTGGAGTATTTTGGGCACTGGCATAACTATAGGGGATGCGGTTGCACCCGGGCCCAGGAGCCTTAGGGGACCATTTATTTTTTCCTCGCAATGTAGCAGCCTACAAAACATGGCTAATGTAAGGGAAAATCGTGCAATTTTGTTGCCCGTGTGAAAGTGGCCTGATGGATCTCTGCGGTGCGCGACAAAACTCACTGACCCATAATGGAAGAAAGCGCTACATTGACAAAAACTGCTTGTGCCTGTAAGGCCGGCATTACATGACGTATTTGCGTGTACAATATACAGAAAATAGGTTTTGTTCACATTTCTGTTTTTTTGCGTGTACATTTCGGTCACGCAAAACAACTCCATGGTCTATCTTTCTGCGTATTTGCAGACCAAAGTCCCCATATTAGTTAATAGGGGGGGCGCAATATGCAAGGAAATGCGTGATACAATGCGCAATCCCACTGGAAAAAGAACCCATCTGGAACTTACTTGTCATTTCAATCGCTGCGTTTGTTTGCCGCGCACAGATAAAGATGCCCTGCAGAAAACGTACAGTAAAATACGCCTAAGCGGTGCTTAGTGCCCAAAAACGCAGCACTGAAGCACACGCAATTGCACTTACATGAAGCCGTCCCCGGGCTGGGGGGTCACATGACCGTAAGTGAATAGCGCATTGCACACGCGATGTACGTGCGGATAATACCTGGAACATCGTGGCAATTCAAAACCCGGATTTCCGCTGTTCCACGCACACTCATGTTTATTGATTGCGTATAGTATGCACATAAAACGAACACAGCTTGTTTATTTCGTATGAGCCCGGCGTTAGGGGTTACAATTTTGTGCCCCTTTTTCCGTTCAGGTAACCTCGGGTACCATCATTGCTGGCGCCATATTCCTCCACAAAACGTGAAAAAATAAGAAAAGCATTTGTATAATGTAAATAATCTACGAGCACATAAACTGGCATTTCCCCATCTCCATGACAACGGGCGGCGCCCTCAGCAACCGCCGCATCACTGATGACGTCACGCCACTAGATACGGCGCGGTATTATATGCCAGCCACAACTTCTGCCTGGTAACGTCACTGTTAGCTCCTCCTATTGGCTAACAGATTTGCGTTTATTCATTGGTTAATATTTTGTAAACCCTCCCACCTCACCTACAGTGATTGGCTCTCACAAGTTGAGTTGACAGCAGCGATGACCAATCCGCGCGGAGAGTGAGGAGACTGCTCTTGTTTGCGATCCCCGGGTCTGGACGGAGGGCTCTCCCGGTCTCCATGGCGGTCAGCAAGAAGCTCCAGGCCCGGATCGGTTATGCTACAATTGGCGCCATCATTGGGTTGTCGGTTTTCCTGACTTGGAACCTAGCTTTTGGGCAGCCCTGGACTGCAGCCATGGGGGGCCTGTCAGGTAATGTACTGAGCGCAGGTGAAGCGGGGTGACGTCATCAGGGCTGATGGACGGCTGTCACCTGTTACCATGGAGACAGTGAGTGGGGTGTGTGGTTCTATACTGCCCCATATAGGGCAGATCTGGATGATGGGCATGTGATGGTTGTGATGTAGTCCCATCGGGGTAGGGCGATGGTAGAGTAATATAGGGATACACCAAGTTGCGCCAAAGTTTTTTTGATCGCCTAAATTAACTATTGCAAGAATGTAATTCAATGGAGCCTAGGACTCGAAACGCATCGCTGATATCAACCAGCCTGCAGCGGAGATCATGTGACCAGAGTATGGACCAAGGGGGCATCAACATGGGTCTTTGATATGTTTTGGACTTGGTAGGATGGAGCAGATCTGATGGGGACGCGTCCCACCTTCACGGGTCACCAAGCTGTTTATCGGACTGCAGATAACATGGAAATAGGGGGGGGGGGGGATATGTCCTGATGACACTGAAAAAGTTTTGGAAAAGTTTTGCTTGAAGAGCGCCACCTGTTCCTGAAAATGTGTGATGTGCCGTAAAGACTACAGTTGTGACCACTAGGGGCAGCGGTGGGTCAGGAACGTTGTGGTCCTTTTGCGCTCCGAGATCTCTGTATTGTGGAATATCTTAGAATGGATGTTGATGGGAGGCCGAGGGCTGTAAAAGGGATTGCCGTAATATTGAAGGGGTTGTCCAAAAAATGCAAGTTATCACCTACCTTACTGCTGAGACCCCACTGACTCCCGTACCCCCTCTGACTGTCACAGCCAACCACAGAGATGTCACTGAACGGAGGAGCTGGCTGAGCATTCATGATCAGCACGTCATTCATGGAGCTGACGGCAGATACGGGTATCTCCTCGGTCCCATTCAAAGGAATGGAGCGGCTAGTGCGTTTCTGCGACCATGGCTTCATTCAGTCCCTTCCCAGCAGTGTAGAGGACGGGGGGCACGGGACCCCCATTCTCGAGATTGACAGTGAGATCCCCTCCGATCAGCAAATTATCCCCCATCCTTTACGTTATCCTCAGGATAGGATTTAAATAAATAAATCTTGTTATTTGTATAGCGCCAACTTATTTCGCGGCGCTTTCAAGTAATTTATTTATTACCCCCCCACCCCACCCCCCACCTACCAAGCTGGGTTCTCATTTTACCAACCTCGGAAGGATGGAGTCAACCTTGGGCCGGCTACCTGACCCAAGTGGGGATCTAACCTACAACCTTCAGGTCATGAGCGAGAGCATTACTGCTGCCTTAACACTCTGCGAGACAGGGGGCTATAGCTGACTTGTGGGGGTCCGATCTGCCAGAATGGGGTACCTGTATCCATTGATAGAAATGTCGGTGCACATCCCCCTCTCCATCCATTTATTTAATGGAGAGCAGCAGAGATGGACAAGCGGTTGACCTCTGCTATTTTCCACACTCCTACCGAAATGAATGGAGCGGTATCCAGTCCCACTTTGGTCATTTTGCTAGCCTCTCGGGCTATGGGCCCCCCCATTCTGGCAGTCGTAGGGGTCCCAGCGGCCAAACCCCCACCGATCAACTGTTTAATCCCTATCCTGTGGAATGCCCCTTTTAAAGGGAAATGGGTTGCTGCTGCTGACCCTGGGGCAGATCTGCACCGTGTTATTCGTGAAATTCCCAAGAAACACACTTTGAAGTTTTCCTGTTTGACTTGGAACAGAGCTCTGGAGTCCAAGTGGGCCACGCCGGCCCCTCCTGGCCCGCTGCATGAACGCTGATCGCTCTCTTCCTAGACGCGAGATGTCCATCAAAGATCAGCTACTTGTCAGGCTGCGAGGAGGGGGGACCCTGGCGCCGTTCATTACCCCAATGGTTGCAAAGCTCTTGTTTTCAGTGAGGCGGCTGGAGGGGTTGTCCAACAAAATGAACTTCTCCCCTCTCCACAAGATAGATGAGCATCTGATCAGTGGGGTCTGATTGCTCGGACTTCTATCCATCATGTAAGGGGGGGTCACAGTGTCCTGAAATGAACGGGACAGCGGGCACACATGTACTACCGCTCCATTCGTTTCTGCAGGGCTGGCAGAGATGGAGGAGCGGAGTACCTGATTTCTTGCCGGTGGTGATATAGTCTTGGGAACGTTCCACAGCGGATTTCACTATGGTCTAAGATTCTGTCCGGGAGGGGGAGGAGTCTGAAAATGGCGTTGTGGCAGACCCCCGGAACCATTAACTGTTGTGATGGAAGCAGACACCACTTGGGTTTCAGTTATATTTGGAGTATATGTGGTTGACTGCCCTATTCTATACTCTAAATATAACAGACGCGAACAGACAGGACATGCCGTAATGCAGGGGGGAAAAAAAAACAACAATCCCTTGCATGTATGACTCCACTCAAAGGAATGAGGTTCATATTCATGCAAAATTAGTCCCTGAAGTGATACGAGATGATTTTTAATACCAACGACTTCATCGTATGCGAGACATCACATGTTAGCGAGTGCGATATCAAGCCGGGTTTCATGGCCCGGTATCGCACTTGCTCGTGTGAAATTAGCCTTAGTGCCCTGTCGGCGGCCGCATTCACGCGAGAAAGTTATTGCCCAAATTTGCTGCTTTCTTAACGATGACTCTGTACTGTGGAGCCAAAAAGGCACCTTGTGCAGCCATACTGTGCTCCGTTAGGGCGTTGTACGGAAGAAGAGCGCTCTACGTGGGACATAGGATGCAGCGAACCAATAGGAAAGGGAAAAAATGTAAATGGAGGTAAAGTGAGATCTCCTGCACCCCCATGTGCCATGTTACAGTAAATGTATAGACTATGTAGGGTTTGTGGGAAGCTGGGTGCACCTTTATTGTGTGGGGAATATTGCTGTAGGTGCTGGGGTGCCAACCTGGGGCCTGTGGCAAAACTTAATAGGCAGCATTGAAAAGGACTATATACTGCAATACAATAGTATTTCAATATGTAGTACAAGCAATCAGGTGATCACAAGTTAAAATACCCTAAGGGGATTAAAGTAAGAAGAAAAGTTTTTTTGATAACATGCTTAGAAATAAAAAAAACACACTTTCCTCATTCTTCCCATAAAAAAAAACAAAACAAAAAAAACCTATTAACTCTTTCCAATCCATTTGTATCCTGGTTTTCCTAGAAGGCTTACTCTTTTTCTGCCGTTATACAACGGCGCTATCTGCTGGCTAAAGCCAGTACTGCATGAGGTGACACGTTGGATAGGCTCCGACAGCAGAGAGGCTGGCAATATACAGTAAGAGAACCCCGATGGACGTCTTCCAACATCGGAGTTGTACAGCCTTAAATCATAATGTCTTCAGAGGTCACTGGTATGAAAGGGTTAAAATACCAGTCTTTTTGTTCTACATGGTGAAGGGAACCCCGATTTGTCTCCTCGTGAACGGAGCAGAGGACTCGCTGCCACATTATTCATTTCAATGACCGTGATGGAAATTGCCGAGTTTGAGCGCTTCGCAACATCCATTTCACATTTTTTCCTTTGTTTTGGTATTCCTGCATCCTTACCAACTTATCAAATAATTTGAACTTACTTTTTTATGCACTGCATACGCTTTTTTTCTTTTTTTTCCACTTTACCCCCCTCCCCATCCCCCCCCCCCCCCCCCCAAAAAAAAAAAAAACAGGAGGAGAATCTTGTGCAAGTTTCGGGTGTTGCAAGATGCACAATACTCTCCTGAACATGAACCCCATTCTTTTGGCTGGACTTGTGATGTCCGTTATGTATTTTCTCTTCGCAGCATGGTGAGGATAAAAATCGCAGCGTGTTCTGTCATTGGGCGTTCCCGCGGAACGGCTCGCCCATTGTTTTCAATGAGACCTTAAAAGACAATGGCAATACAATGTTTTAATCCCAAAATGGTACCAGTAAAACTGCAGCTCGCCACACAGAGGACGAGCCCTCGTACGGCCATGGCAGCGGGCAGAAGAAGAAGGTTACGGCTTTTGAAAAGTGGAGCTGAAAATCCCAAAAAAATCATCATGCCAAACTATACTACGTCCTTAAGGGGTTAAAGCAGCAGGCCCGCTGTATACCCCTGCGCTGGAGTTCCGGTTGCTCGTAGCTTCCGTGATTTCTGGATATTTTTTTAGCGTCTTTAAGGGCTCTTTCACACGGGGCGGTTGTTTTTGCACTCTAATAGCTGCGCAAAAAATCGTGGCTAACTGCGTGAAAAATACCGTGAATGGACGATTTCTCGTAATTAAGTCCTGAGCTTAACTAGCGGTGAAATCTCCCATCCACACGATCGGTAGCGGCGTCTTTACAAGTAAAATGCGCTGCTGTTCGGAATTCCCTCGGTCGGTAGAACTCCTAATGCTTTCTAATGTCTAAACTACAGACAGCGGTCGTCTTTTCCAAGCGTCGCCTTCCCTTTTTGTCCTGCGCAGCTCACAGCACAGAAAGGTCAGCTCCTATCCTAGCAGCGTGGAACTTAGATCTGTGCATTGTAGCCTGTTCTGTCTTTGGAAGGTGTGAGCCTAAAATTTCTTCATCTGAAGATTTCTATAGAAAACTATTGGTTCTAAGACACTATTTTTTGGACACACCTATTCTCTGTGAAAGTGACACCCATGTGAAAGAGCCCTAATTCCCGGTCCCTAGAGTGGTACACTGGATGGGGGTGCACTTTGAGCAGTATGCTGGAGCGGGGCGCCCCGTGAGCGTTCCCCCGGAGCGGGGCGCCCCGTGAGCGCTTCCCCCGGAGCGGTGCGCCCCGTGAGCGATGCCCCGGAGCGGGGCACACGTTGCGTTCCTCTTGTAGATACAATGATACGGGTCACTCTACATGCACGATCTTCGGGTCCTGGGGCGCTAGAATCCCATAGCAGGCATCTACTAGATGTGTTGTTGTTGTGGCGGTGCGCTGGTGTGACTGTTCTTTAGTACGTCCCTCCCAGCGTTCTTGGAAGGTGATGGCTTCGGTCTGGGCAGAATACTTTCTGCTTGGCTCTGCTAAAACCACAGCATTTTGCAAGATAAGGCAAATCTGCTGCCAATAAGCCTGCTCTGCACTTCAGGACTGAATTAATTCATTAACCTCAGATGGAAGATCCCTGGCGGCAGGGCTCCGGTGCCGTGCGCCGCCAGGAGGTCACATTTACAATTAGCTTTGTGTTCTGGTGGTCCCACTATATGCAGGTTATGTACTAGTAGCAAACATCTGGGAAGATTAGACATCTAAGATACCTTCAGGTTTTTCTCTAAGGGTCTATTTATCCAGTTGTGTTCCCGCCACACACGGCTCGGCAAAAGTCACCGATAGGTTTACTGAAATTTGGCGCGGCTTTGCAGAAGCTTTTGGATACAATATAACTTTTAAAGGGCACCTGTCACCAGATTGATGCTGCCCGAACCACGAGCATCATGTACCCGGGGCAGATACCGCATGTATGTTTTATCCTGATACACTGCTGCATTTCAGAAGGAACCTACTTAGAATTTGACTTGGAGTTGAGCTCTTGAGGCGGACCAGTCAGGCTTCTGCCCACCTGTGTCGTGAAGATTGACAGCACTCTCCCTATACACAGGACAGCAGCAACATGGATGTAGGAAACTGGTGTCTGGAGATGATTTGTTGACTACTATTGAGCAGTTTTGTGGACAAGCTCTGTGACCTGTGCAGGGAGGGGAGGAGGTGAGCTGTGTCCATCACCTATTGTTAATAGAGGATCCTGTGTTATCTGCTTTCAGCTATATAATAGAGATGCTAAGATGACCATACAGTTTAGCTGTCGGTCAACAGCTATTCTTTCTGACATCCTTTATACATGCATGTTTTTCCTATGGGGGGGCTTTTTTTCCTATGAGAACAAAGGATCAGCCATGTTAAAGCGACCCTCCGGTTTTGGAATTAAACTCTGTCCCAGGACCAGAGAGTAGAGGGGAATATATTATCTGCACTTGATCTTCTTTTCCACCCCTCTGTTGTTCTGGTTCCTGTCTCATTTTTTGGGGGGCAGCCAAGATGGCCGCCCCATTTTCTAGCTAGACTTTGCATTGCTTTGTGACCTGCCAGCACTAATCATGGGACCGGTGCTGGCCAATTAAAGAGCAGATATAGTGCATTGGTAGTCTAACAATTAGATAGTCAAAAGATGGCCGCCTAGAAGCTGGACAGAAACTAGCCCAACAGGGGAGAAGACTGCGTGCAGGTAATATACCCCCCTGAGACGGAATTTTGTTCTGGAACTGAAGGGGGGCTTCAATCCAAGAGTCTGAATACCCATTAGATCAGTGTTTTCCCACTTCCCCTCCACCACCCAACAGGGCATGTTTTCAGGATTTCCATGGTATTGCACAGATGTAGTTATCATCAGTCCAGATATATCCTGAAAACATGCCCTGTTGGGGGGTCTTGGGGACTGGAGCTGGGTAACTTCCTTAGCTGTTCAACTGGTCCCATTGAAATCAGTGGGCTGATGGCCATCACGTGTGCATGGATAGCAGTGCCTTTCGTGATGACTACGATCCATCAGTATGTGATTGGTGGGGGTTTGCTGCTTTCGATTCCCACTGATCAGCTTATTGATTAGACTGCAATACCTGTGAGCGCTGCGGCCTCTTCAATGCTTGTGTGAGTACAATCCTGAACTCTGTACTTCTCCCGCCATACTATACGTAGCAGTCGTTCGTCCCATTCACTTCATTGGGGGACGGCAGAGGCATGAGCACTGCCACACCCTACAAGCAGCGGATCAGCAGGGTCCCTCTGCTCAGATATTGATGGCCTGTCCTGACAATAGACTATTAACCCTTTCCAATCCACTGTCTGTCGTCTTCCTACATTCTGATTGAGGCTTGCTCGAATGTCAGAAGACGTCCAACAGGGTATTCTTACCATCTATTGCCAGCCACTCCACTGTCTGAGCCTCTCTGGTGCGCACACACTGGCTTTAGCCAGCAGATGGCACCGTTGTATAACAGCAAAGAGAGAAAGCCTTTTAGGAAACCCTGAATCCAAAATTGGACTGGAAAGGGTCAATTATTAAAAGCCAAATAACTGCTTTTTAAGGTTTAAAAGAGAAGAAAGGGTCATTTTCTGCCAATACATTCCTTTTTACGTGCTTCTGTGAAGAGCTCTTTTAACTTATTGCCTAATACTCCTGGCTTCTCACACATAATACTTTCCTACTGCCAGCATTCCCGAGCCTGGGAGGGGGGAGAATGTCTTGTGACATTATGAGAAGCTCCTGGAGGACTATAGAGGGTGTACTCCTTGTAAGCAGAAACATGGAAAACAGTTGGGTGTTTTTTTTTGTTTTTTTTTTTCCCCACTGTGTGTGGAATTTTATGAGTTTCTTACACTTAGCAGAAATCTTCCGCGGCAAAATCTGCACCGTTTGAGAACATTTTGACTCAAATCAGAAGTGCTTCAGAAGGTTCCGTGCTCCCTCTTACCTCCGAAGTCTTTGTGCTCTTGGCACTTCCTTCACCGTACGCCTAGTGGCCACTAGTGAGCACCGCGGATCAGGTAATGTGGAAGTGGCATCGCCTAACCAGCGGCGATCCGCTTATTAGAGGCCACTGGGTGCTCAGTGAAGGAAGCACCGAAAGCATGAAAATTTCGGGGGTAAAGGGGGAACACGGCATCTTTGGAAATCAGCCAAAATCCGCACCGATGTTTTGGATGCAGAAATCGCCATCCATGTATAAGGGAATCGAGGTGATGGGACTGAGCTACTAAAGAGGTGTGACCGGCACCACTGGATGCTCAGAGGGAGCGGGGGCGCTATAATAAATATGTAACAAC
Source organism: Eleutherodactylus coqui (assembly GCF_035609145.1). NCBI lineage: Eukaryota > Metazoa > Chordata > Amphibia > Anura > Eleutherodactylidae > Eleutherodactylus > Eleutherodactylus coqui. Next base: position 464,974,853 of record NC_089837.1, on the reverse strand, counting down.
AATATCTGCATGCCGGAGAATTTTTGTAATTGCTGATTTTTAATTGTGGGACACCTTGTGAGAAGTACTGATCTTTGTGGTATTCCCAATACCTGGAAGATTCAAAATCCAAAGATATGACCAATCCACAGTTCAGGGAATAACTTTGTCCCATGTACCCTTCTTCTCATCATAGCAAGTCTCTTCTCCAACCCGCAGTGATGTCGCACTGAATGGCGCGATGGCCGAGCAAGCATGGTTGCCACTCCATTCATTTCAATAGGGCTGACAGAAATTGCCCAGCGCTTGCAATTGGCCATCTCCATCACTACCATTGAAAGTGAATGGAGTGGTACTGCGCATGCCCGGCCATCGCGCCATTCAGTCTCCTCCTCGCTGTGCAGAAATGTTTTGGATGCAGAAAACCTGCAGAATTTGCAGCTGAATTTTCTGCTGTCCTATTTCCGCTACTTGTAAACCTATCCTAAAGGGATTTGTCCCACATCTAGGACTCGGACAGCTCCATACATTACATAGTGGCCTGGATTGGTGGAGCAGATCACGGCCTCTTGAAGTAAATGGGACCCAGGCTGCAGTACCAACACAGGCCACTGCACAGTATACGGAGCTGTCTGCTTCCTGCAGCAAAAAAAAAAAAACCCTTGAAGTGGGACAACCCCTTTTTAAAGGAACATTTACTCATATTTGTATATAATTTTTTTTCAGGCACCCTGTGAAGTGATATTCATGGTCCTAGAACTACTGTAGTTTATAACAGAGGATCTGATTATGGAATGTGAGATTTATTTTCTCTAATAGGGTTGTCCAGAAATACCTGCTGTAAGTTCTGCGAATGGAAACGTGAATTCAGTTGCATTCTGGAGGCGTAAGGGGCGGATCAGAACACTATACTGTTCTGAACAGTGTGGCGTTTGACTCCACCTACAGTCCCATCTCCCTTTTACCCGAACCTGAATCTCCATAGGCTAACAGACAGCAGCTATCTTATCCTGTAGATGGATAATCACTTTATAAATTGGCAACTCCTTCCTTTAACCCTTTCCAATCCACTGTCTGACGTCTTCCTACATTCTGATTGAGGCTTGTACAGCTCCAATGTCGGAAGACGTCCGACGGGGTATTCTTACCATCGATTGCCAGCCACTCCGCTGTCGGAGCCTGTCTGGCGCAAACACACTGGCTTTGACCAGCAGATGGCACCGTTGTATAACAGCAAAAAGAGAAAGGCTTTTAGGAAACCCTGAATCTAAAATTGGATTGGAAAGGGTTAAAGGGAACCTGTCATGTCCGTACAGCACCATAAACTAAAACATTGTGCTGTTTTGATCGTCCAATCCAGGAAGGGCTGGCAGAAGACTGAAGACAAATGCGGAGGTGAAGTTCAAGACCTGAAAATCCTCGCAGGTGGTGCTATAAAGTCGCGCAACTTTGTAGCACCACTAAATCGTGGTATCGCTGCTAGAAAACGCAGTGATATTGCACAGACCACCGATGTGATATCGCTGCGATTTTTCTTGCGACGATATCTCGTCGGCTGTGTGAAGGAGGCCTAAGTAGCTGCACTCCGTACGCAATGACATGCGCATGTGCTGACTTCCACTAATCGCCATACACTATCTTGGCAAGAACAAAAATCGCAGGTGTGAGTTGCCCAATAAAAATCAATTAGCTACTGGCATTGCGTGTTGCATGCGCGAAAACTGCGCACGTGATGTGCAATGACAATCTGCCCGCGTGAGCCCGGCCTTACATGGATACCCCTTGATTTGTGGGAAAAATGGCGCCAGTTGGTCTTCGCCCCAGGACAATTCATTTCTCTATTGCTGACTACCAGGAGTTAAACTGCGGCTACTGTAAGTCAGCCACTGCACAGGATACTTCTGTACCTTGGCATGATCTACTCCACCGTGGGCCATGTGTCCTGAGGTCTTTGTGGCGGCGTCTTCTAACGGAATGTGAAGACAGCATAATCTTGGTCCTCAGTACCGAGCAGTGAGATCCGCTGATGCGTGCACATGGCGTTCCTAGATACTCACCATGACACGGCACTTTCTATAAAACCGCTGACTCATGCTGGCTAGTTTTTCCTCAGTTTAAGAAAAATAAGCTAAAACTTCAAAAAACAGTTCCGCTTTTTATTTTTATTTTTACGGAGTCATGCCTCCAGCCACAGGATGCTTCTTAAAGGGATTGTCCCACAAATAAAGATGACCTTTTTCTTCAGGTAAAGCATAGCAACTTTTTGTGAGGAGACCTTGCATCATTTTTGACGCTGCTTACTACGCCGGTGGGGGGGGGGGTGTGTGAAATGGCATCATCAGCTTGCTTTGCCTGCGTTGTTATTGCACAAAATAAAAACGCAGGCGAATGCTCACATTTTTACGAACACTTGTGTGAGAGCGGCCGTGGGGTGCCCTTACACCGTCAGTAGTCGTCGGCTGGACGCTCGTTTGGCTGCTGGCTATTTTTCCTATCTCCCCCATATACATGAGGCTCTGTTCAGCTCTGATATTGGCTTATCTCCGCGGGGACACAATGATGAAATTTGGTGGGCCTCATTTATCAAAACTGTCTTTGTTGCCCATAGCGACCAATCGGAGCAGAGCTTTCATTTTACCTCAGCAGTTTACACATTGAAAGCTGACTGAAACTGCCTGTTGTCATAGCAACCATTGAGACCGCTCAGAGAAGGGAGGCCTACTGGGCACAGTCCATCCCTCGGACGTCCCATACACAATACGTCTTCTGTCCCGCTTATAATGGCCGGCTGCGACAGCTGTTCCCAAATGTGTTTGAGGACCTTTTAGTCCCGTCATGGACGCTTCTTCCAGTCATTAGCATACAGGAAAGTCTATAACTAAAAATTAAAGGGGTTGTCTGGGAGTTTAGTTTTTGTTTTTTTTAATTGATGGCTTGTCCTCAGATCATCAATGATTCCTGACGGTCGTGGGGGGTCAGTTCCTTGTGATCTCCACCGGTCGGCTGATCCCCAGCACAGCTGTCAGATGGCGATGACAACATTGTTGCGGCCCTTTTAGTACTGCAGGCACAACTACCATTGAATTCAGTAAAAAGCTGCGCCGCCATACCAATCTGAGCCGCTTCACTGCGGAAAGCATAACCTGCTACCTGCGTGTGACAACGGGCTTGGGAGTCCACTAATCGGCAGCGATCTCAAGGGGTGGACCCCCCGCCAGTCATCTACTGATCAGCAATAGAAAAAAAGTCTGAAAGGTCCCAGACAACCCCTTGTTAATGGTACACAAAGAAAAGGGAAATGACAAACTCAGCTCTGCTACATCTATGTGGCTGATTTCTTTGTTTTCTTTGCCTGGTAATGAGGAAGCGTTAAAATGTGAAGCCACACTGCCAAGTCACTGGTTTAAACGACCCTTAGTTGTGAAAGTGCACAGTCAGCAGCATATTATATAATGCCGTTATTTCCTCCCTGACCGCAACCGGGTTTACAGAGACTACACTGCTATGTTCTGTATGACTAGGAGAATATCACGTATCCGGACTCAGTATTTTAGGAAAACTTGAAATCTAACTCCAATCTGGTCTTTGGAATAATCCCCGGATCACCGACCCTTCGGACTATAACATATAATATTATATCCATGCCTCTCTTCTACTCTTCTATTGAATTTGCCATCATTACGTCCTCAGGCAGAGAGCTTCATAGTCTCACTGCTCTTACAGTAAAGAACCCCAGCAAACAGTTGATTGCCATGGAGCTCTGACTACAAACCTCTGCCAAAGCCCCACGCCGATCAGCTTTTCACTCAGCTGATTTCTGCAGAAAGCGGACATTTCTATTCTCACTGCAGTGGCCAGAGTTGGTTATGAAGGCCAAGTTCCCATTGAAATGAATGGGGTCTGTGCCTGTAATACCAAGTCTGGCCACTGCCGTGAGAACGGAGCTCTCTGCTTCCTGCAGAAATCAGCTCGGTGCACAAGTATGCTGGCCTGGCAAACAGCTGATCGGGCCCTCGCCAATGTACTATCGATGACTTATTCTGAGGATAGGCCATAAATGGCATCAACCCCTTTAATACTTCTACTACTGAAAAACTCTTTGAATGAGAGGTCACCAGTATTAAACCTTAATTAACTGGGAGAATGTTGCAGTACAACTCTGGGTCACTGCAGTAATTGTACAGTCCTTATATTCGCTTATACAGGGACTGAATGATTCTTGCTTCACAAGCCAACGATGCATCAGCCTGTATAAACAGGCCGCGCGAACGAGTTAGCAACTCTTACAGGTATGTATAAACTCAATGGATCTTTTCTGCAGTGGATTTCACCTTTTTCATTCCATCCGTGTTTTATTGCAACTCGTTATAGAATCCGCATCTAAAATCCATGACATCGAACAAAGAAAGCCGAATGTGAAGCGGAGTTCTTCCTTCTCTATGCAACTGCATTGTTGGAGAGTGCTAATGAAACTCTTGAAATACGGTTCGCAAGTTTAATATAATTCAGGCACACACCTCTGTCATACATTTTGAGACATCTCTACTTTATCCGCTGTGATGTCACGTACGAAGTGCTTTCACTTTTTGTGACAGAATGCTGAACAGTATGGCTGTCCAACTGCAGGTTCAGATAAGTTAATACATGAAGTTCACAAATGCCTGTGCAGATCTACCACCTAGAAAAAAAAATACATGCAGTCTCATTACTTTTCAATTAGTCCTTGTTTATCTGTGTGTGTTATGAACAGAGAGCAGGATCTGTAGTTCTCTGTGTACAGTACATAGAACACACAGCACATCAGCCAGCTCCTCCCAGCCATTCTGAGAGAACTAAGAATCCAGTATGCTGCCGGGAAAAATGCAGGATACAATTCATATAATGGCCAGAAATCGTGTTCCTTCTCCTGTGCACACATGGCAGCTTATTCTGAAAAGTCATGAGAAAACTTAGGTACACTTTTTGTTTTTGAATGCACTTCAAGTAGGAAAATGACAAACTTCTTATACAACATTGTGATTGGGTGTTTCTTCCCTTGCAGGTGTTTTGGCCCTGTGGGCCCTCATCACACACATCATGTATGTCCAGGACTTCTGGAGAACGTGGCTGAAGGGACTGCGCTTCTTCCTCTGTATTGGGATATTCTTCTTTATCCTGGCTGTCGTAGCATTTATTGCATTCCTTGCTTTAGCCATATCTAATCATCACTGTAAGTATCCAAACCCAGCAAAGCGTCCATTGTAAGAGATCTATGTACCTACAAGTAGGACACACAAATGGTCTAAATATTGAAATACTTTATGTAATATAAATGGTTAAAATAGTATGGCAGAAAGGCACAGTATACTCAAAAATGGATGCTAGCTATATTTAGTGCATATATGACAATCAGTATACGGTAGATTAACTAATGCACACAAATGTGCCATGCAAGTACATACCGCTTCATCAAGGAAAAGAATATACATCCAATAATGGGGAAAAACAAGTGGATGGTAATAATGTAAAAGATAACTGCAACCCCTCGCACACGTGCAGAGTCCGTCTCATAGTGTGTGCGCCTGGGGCTGTGTTTCAGCATAACGTGCTTATGCTGCACACATGCATGTGACATGCTTCCTGCTTTAGTTGTTAGCTGTTTAGTCGTTTATGACCCTTGGTGACCCTAAAGGCGGGCTCCCTCCATGTTTTTTGGTTTTGCGCTGCTTCTTTCAGTTGTCTAATATCCATGCCAGTATCAGCTCTGACAGTATCAGCCATTGTGTTCTTTGGCGGCCAGGTCTTCTTCTTTTGCCGCTGATCTGTCCAAGCATTATAGATTTTTCTAGCGACTCTGCTCGCCTTACATGGTCAACATACATGAGTCTGAGCCCAGCCATCTTGTCCTCCATGAGTCTGAGTCCGGTCATCTTCCTCTCCAGTGATATATCAGGTCTTATAAAATTCAGGACTTCTCTGTTTGTTGCTCTCGCCGTCCAGGGCTTTCGCCAGCACCACAGCTCAAGCGCATCAATCCTCCTTCTATCAGCTATTTTCACAGTCCAGCTTTCACATCCATACATGGCTATGGGGAACACGATGATTTGCACAATCCTGTGTTTAGTTGCTATGCCGATATCCCTACTCACCCCCCCCCCCCCCCTTTTTTTCGCCCCAAAGCTATCCTAAGTTTTATCTCTGGCATAGATTCTCCAGCCTGGTCAATTTTTGAGCCAAGGAAGATGAAGTCTCACACACATTCTATGGCCTTGTTGGCGATTTTGATTTGAATTTGGCCATTTTTTGCAGTCATCATTTTTTGTCTTCTTTAAATTCGGATAAAGGCCCATTTATTTATTTTTTTCTTCTTCCTGCTTTGGTGATAATGATGATTATCCATACAGTCCAGGCCGACTTTTGGTCACTTTATGGGTCATCGCTCTCCATGCTTTCCTCGCTCTCCATGCTTTCCTATCTTTGACCTCTTCTTTCAGTTCTTCCATGTTTGTATCCACCTTGATTGCATCCAGCCGGCGTGTTCTTTGGCGGCCTCTTCTTCGCGACCCACTAACTGTGCCGAGCATCAATGTTCTTTCCAAAGAATTGGCTCGCATGATATGCCCAAAGTATGAGAGCCGCTGTTTGGTGATTTTGCCCTCTAGCGATATTTTTGGTTTGATGCACTCTGGGATCATCTTGTTGGTGACCATTGCTGACCATGGCATATACAGCATTCTTCTCCAGCACCATAGTTCGAAAGCATAGATTTTGTATTTTTTTTTTCCCTTCTGTCTGCCTTTCTCAGTATCCAACTTTCATATGCGTATATGGTACACCTCCTCAAATCTTAGAATATGTATTAATATGTATAAACCTTGTTCCTCCGTTGGCTTCTACTTCTGGGCTTCTCTACTTTATACTCCATAGTGGCTCAACGTTGCACATACCTCTGACGATGCCATAACGAATCGCGTATTGCGATATATGCACTAAATATGGGTATGATTCATTTTTGAGTGTACTGTGCCTTTTTTATCATGTACAATTTTTTAAAATCTATTAAAGTGTTTTTTAGATGTACAACATTTGTGTCTCCTACTTCTAGGTATATAATATGTAAAGTGAGAGCTGCCTTGGGTTCTAATAAGTTTTTACCGCACCTCAATGCTGTGATCACATCTACACTGCTCAGTACTGCTGTATAATGTCCTCTATTTTCCTGCTGCTTCTCTGTACATAAGAGAGAGGGGAACAGAGTGTTCTCTAATTTCTGTGTGCAGTGACTACACCCATCAGCTCAGTAGAGGCTGAGAATTAGAAATGGAGCCTGCAGAAGGGAAAACGGGTGATAAACACAGGATACATGGCATATAACAGGCAGAAATGGTGTTCTTTCTCATGTACACACGAGGCAGCTTGTTATAATATAGCTTAAATCTTACGTGTCGTTTCAGGCGACTTTTCAGAAGACGGAATCACCCTTTTAGTAAACCTATACCTGTATCCATTTCACATTGATTAATACATGGATTTGCACACATGTCAATGGGAAAAAGTCCCCTTGCTTGTCACTTTCGTATCTTCTTCTAACTCCTTTTGAGTGCTTGTACAGCTATTTAGCATTAGGTGACCCTAGACATGAGACCAGACCACCCTGGATGACCATAACATAAAATCTGTGTGCCTAGCGACACTGACAATTCTGCTCTGCTTCCGGTACGTACCCCTGTGCATTGCAGTGGGCGCCCGATCAGCTGATTGGCTGGGGTCCCGGGCAGCAGATCATAGCTGATCATGTATCCTCAGGATAGGTCATCAATAGTTGAACAGAATTTGCATGGCAAACCCCTTCGTATGGTAAATGCATGTATTGCAGACGTTCACATGTTCTACTTTTCCCCGTCTAGCTTTCACTGACCCGAAGAGCTTCTACTTGACCTGTGTATGGAGTTTCATGTCCATGAAGTGGTCCTTCCTGCTGGGCCTCTACTCCTACCGTTACAGGAAAGAGTTTGCTGACATCAGCATCCTCAGTGACTTCTGACCCTCCGAGCTCCAGGGACTCAAAGTGGAGATTTTTAAATTGTCCTTGAATATATGACAAGCTCCTCGCCCCGCTCAGCTGTTCTACAACCACCTCTGAAGGAGCCTTGGAGAAGATATCATTCTTACTTTCGTTATTTACCTGCTTCCTCCATAACAAGTTGTTTCTTTTTAACCCCCTAATGACCAGGACACCTTTTAGGGATTTTACCCATGTGGTGGTTTTACTGCCCCCCTTTTTTTTTTTTTTTTTTTCTTTTTTAAATGTTGTTTCCCTGACATAGGGCTATTTTTTTATATCTTTTTTTTTTTTTCCACTGGCTTTTTTTTTCATTACTTAGTTTAGCTATGGGTAAAAAAGCTTCTTTTTTTATTGTATATTTACACTAAAATATGGGAACGGGTTCCTCATTTTGTTTCGGACATTTTGATATATAATTTGTATAGTCTCGCATTACAGGGCACATATGGCAACTGTTTTGGCATTGGTGGGTGTTTTTGTTTTTTTTTTGTTTATGTATATACTTTTATTTTCTGTAATATATATCTTTTTTTTCTTACTCATTTTTGTAAGTATTTTTTTAACATCCATGACGTCATATAAGAACTCTGGGGGTCAATCGCATTATCTTTTTTTTTTTTTTTTTCTTCTGTAAGGAGCCACAGTAACAAAGGAAAACATCCCCCTCTAGCGACAATAGTTGCTAATGGAGCTGATTGGAGTCTGCTAGGACCCTACAGCTCTGCTGTGACAGGGGGCACCCAGTGGTTACATGATCATCGGGTGGCAGTAGATAACTAACACTTCCATTTTCTCTCTTTAGTACATAGCGCTCAGTGAGTGCTATGTAGCCTAGAAAGGAGAAGGCCAAAGCAGTTAAAAAACGCTTCTCCCTTCTCCTCTAGTTCCATGGCTGTGTCTGACAGCTGAGGATAAGACCTGCTACTGTTAGATTGCAGAGGCTGTAATCCCTTGCTGTATTGTTTTTTTTTTTATTTTGCTATTGGATGGAATTAAAGCTCAGGACCAAGTGCTGTAGTATTTACGGCACTTGATCCTTGAGCGGTTAAATACAGATCCGCTGGCATCGTTTTTCCGTTGTCATTGAACACATATGGCCAGTTTGAATAACTGGAACGACCAATACGGACTAAATTGTGTATGGCTGCGTCTGTGAAGCACTCGTGTACCAGGTGACTGCTTGCACCCCCCCCCCCTCCATCACCTACTTCTGTCTGATAAGTTTTCCGGTGGCCAAACCTAAGACAAAACTACATTACGTTTGTTGACAAACTGCTCTAACGACTTCGCTGGTGCAGATGGAGAAATTGCACAGCCCTGGAATACTTTGTGATGATACTGGCCCAGCAAGGAGTTCTGGGTGATTTCAGCTCTGAAGTATATAAAATACGGACTAAAGCTTGGCATCAGTACAAGATGATACAATGGAGTGTATTTATCTAAACTGTCTTATGTCTGGTAACAAAAAGATGAATGTAAACTTGCAGGGTAGGCGCACACATGGCGCAAAATTCTTCCTGCAACACAAATCCGCATGCGTAATATTCGGATATTGCAGCCGATTTTTCTCAAGAAAGGTGAAAATCTGCAGCTGATATAAAAATCGCTCTGCAGATCAGTTACAATGCAGAAAAATTGTGCAGCGCGTGGATGCGGTTTGTCCATATCCACGGGGCTGGAACCGTAAAATCTGCATTGTTCCCTGTGCGCACTTACCCCATGGAAGTGCTTCGTATGTAAGTCCCTAATGTTCATGCAGAGGCTGCGTCTGGTTCACTAAAGGGGAACCTTTTGCAGTAAGGCTTTGGGCACTGAAAATGGTCCGTATGGCGGGTGAGACTGTCCTGCCCACAGACGGGTTGTCTGTGTCCCTCAATGCAGGTTGCACCCAAGAATCTGCGGTGTAACTCTCACACTGCCGACTGAATGCGGCTCAAGGATGGTTGCACAAATAGTAGTTTTCTGAAAAATGCATTTTTTGCAACTTTTCTCAAAATTGTTAGCTTAACGCTAGTACTGAAATATATAAAGCGCATCACAGACCATGCATTTTCTTTGTGGCATTTGGATCCGTGGCACTTTAGTTGTTGGTAAGTGTACTTGGGAGTCGTAGCAGGCGGGCTGCAGGCTAAGTCTAGGTGCTTCTTTCCACATGGTGCAGTAGGTACGCTGTGGGATACCTACAGGAAGGCCTGGGGGAAAAGTGAGTGTTAAAGACTTTTATGTGTTCTGCTTCTGTTTTTATATATATAATTTATTGCCTCCAACGGAAGATGCAGGGAGAACACAGGGGGGTTTATGGAAGTCAGTCGTCAGTTAATAAAGTTCTCCAACTTCGTATGCTTTGTGCAATAACTTCTGCTTGCTATCAGTGAATAGAAACCACCTGCCCTGATCACAAAGTAGCAGCTTGTTCGCGAGAGCTCTGGTGCACATTAGTGCCATGTTGGCATTGGGATGGCAGATGGTTTTCATTCATTGGCGGCAAGCAAAAATCTTGACAATGGTGAGCAACTGAAGCGCAAGAACCAATCGGGCATAGAACCTTTTAATGAAATGTCAGTGTATTTCGGTTCCGAGATCTGCATGTTTTCTATACCGTGCATGTTGAAAGGGGTATTCTGGTCTATTTTAACTGATGCCCTATCCCCTGGATGGGTCATTGATGGCTGGGGTGCTACCGCTCGGGACTTCGTCCATCAGCCGATTGTCAGAGCCAGAGATCATCAATGAATCAAAGGAAGCGGGGGCAGCATCGGCTTCACTCCCGTTGAAATCAGTGGCAGCGCCTGTTCTGCCTCCAGTCATGGTCGGGACGTCAGAAAATATAGGGGCAGCGCGGCACTCCCATTGATTTCAATGGGACCAGCCAGATGATCAGCTGATAGACAAACCCCCATCCATCAACTACTAATGACTTATCCAGGTGGTAGGTCATCCGTTAAAGGTGTATTCAGGTGTATCAGGTGTATCAGCAAATAATCAGTTCCTGACACATCTGAAGGGGGTAGCAGACCCCATTCGTGTATATGGGACCGTCACAGCATTGTTCCACGGACGCAGCAGAATTTACCATCCGGTGGAAAGTTCTGCCCACAATGTGTAACTTGGGGCTTTTGAGGTCGAATTGAAAATATCTCCATTCTGCTGGCAACTCCACATCAAAATTCAAATTTTGTTATGGGTCCCTCTGTTCTGTGTGAAAGGCCCCTTATACTGACATCTAGTTAACCCTTTCTATGCAGGGGAGGCGACGGGAGGAAGTTCCCATATTGATTTTACATAAACCAGGAAACGCACTTTAACTCTTTTTAATATCTTTTGCTTTTCTGTACAGAACTGATTTTCGGTTGGATTATGAATGTTTGTACAGAGAATTTAGGTTCTAGTGAAGACGGCAGCAAGTCTTGTTATGACGGATGGTCGCAAAGGGTCATTAACACACTGATTATTGCTAAGTTTGTGCAGCATAAAAGGGGTTGACAGTAAAATGGGGGTTTTCAGGACATTAAGGTAAAATGTATAAGATTTTAACATTCTGGAAAACACCTTTAAATGTTTTATGTGAAAACTGCTTCCCTATGACTTAAACATAATAAAGCACTCCTACTACCCTCTCCCTGTAAATACCCCACCAACAGCTTAGAGTCTCCCTGGTGGCACATTGTTTACAGGCTGCAGCAGCCTGTGCGATCTGTAAGCAGGCTGCTGCAGCCAATGATGGAGCTCAGCAATGAGCGGAGAGTATGAGAGCTTTATTGTGTTTTTGCTATACAGAAGCTGTTTTCACGTAAAGGATTTTAAGAGAGGCTTCATGGCTGTGTTGGAACCTCCGATCAGGGGTTCCGTTGCAGACCCGGCTCAAAATACCAGAAGTAAAAAGTGCTGCATGCAGCACTTTTTTCCTCCGTCTGAAAGCTGGGCTGCTGAACGAAAACCAACGGATCCTATTATAGTCAATGGAGTCCATTCAGCGTTTGGTGCTGTCTGCTTGGCTGTGGGGATTCCCCTTTCCTGCTCCTCGAAAGGAGTAGGAAACTGGAACCCCCCGCCCCCCCCCCCCCCCCCCCCAATACAGGTGTGAAATCACCCTAAAGTCTCTGACGACCCCTTTTACGCTTCGTCACACTGCTCCCGTATTGTGACACTCTGTTTAGCACCATATGGTGTCATCCTATAGCACTGTAATATGGAGATAGTATCCGATGGAGCATGCAGAGATCCTAGCTTGAAAACACAACATGTTACAAGGGATTCCAAAATCTGGGGGGAAAATATACAATTCTACCCTTTTCATTCATTGTCTACAGCTAATAATCACATCTTGGCATATATATATTTATTTATTTTTTTTTATACTACAACTTGATTCTTTTACTTTTAATGTTCTGCTTTTTGTACATCTACCAACCGGGGAAACGCTGGCAGTGCTTTGTAGCTTCACAAATTGTGCCATCTAAAGGACAATCCTGGTATCGCAGCCCATGTTTGTACCTTGCTCTTAATAAAAAAAAAAAAACAAAACACTTTTGTATAGCACAAGTCGATATCTTACATATGTTGGACGCGAGTTGGATAAATGGAGCAGCAACTTAAACTTTGTTACTACAAGTCACGCTACAATTTCTACGTTTTCTGCACTGTTCTACAGATTGTGCCAACCCTTTTCAAGAAACCAGTACAAGATGTGTATTTTTCGTACTCCGAATGCAGGTATTCTGTGTGCGGTCCTGCATGAGACGGACGGCGGTACAAGTTGTCCCGCTGCTGGCTTTGCTTTTCATCGGATCCATGATGTATCATTCCCATTTATACGCCGCTGGTGAAGAGCTGTGCAGTCCCGGGCTCTGGGACGGATCTGTAAGGGACATCTATTTGTATACGTATCAGTTTTACAGACTATTACTCGCCTGGAACAAGTAACCGTTTCATACTTAATGTATAACTTCCAGTGTAACTTCATGTTTTATCAGTTCTTTTTCAATAAATATGGCACATTGCATTTCCTTGCGCCCTTTTCTCGTATTGAGATGTCTTGTGAAGTTTTGTGAACGTTGAAGGAACATCAACACAGGATGTATCGTTCCCAGACAAAAATCTGCGTGTTACATGGGGTTTGTTGTGGAGCCGCCATGGATTTCGCCCCCCTCATTTGAAGGGGTAAAATCTGCAGCGTAAATGGTCATGTGGGTCGGAAAACCGTATCGGCATCAGTTATGTTGTAGGTAGCTGACACCCACCATGTTGGAAGTGGGCTCGCATTCTGAGCCCTAAAACGCCGAAAATAGGATATGCTTCGTGTGATTTTGCGCAATAGTGACATGCCCCATTGAAATACATGGAGGTTTAGTGCTGCGTATTTCACACAGGCCCAAGGATGCCTTCACACAAGGCATACTTTTACAGCACAAAGAAACCAACCCCAACATATGCATGTCTGTCTTCTGGGTTTTGATGTGGAATTGCTATGGTTTTGCATATAGGCATTTTGGGATGGGTTTCTTTATGCCCCATGTGAAGATACTAAGGGGATAGTCACATATTGCAAAAAACAATATGGGTTTGTAATGGAAAATCCACAGCATATTTGGGGTGCAGGTTTTGTTAAGGTTTTTTTTGGTTTGAGGTCTGTGAATAATAAATGAGGTGAAAATCCTAATGCTGGGTTCACACAGGGCGTATTCCCATCGGAAATCTTGTGGTTTGGCCGCAGCAAAAACCGTGAGATTTCCGCCGGGAGAACCACCGCAGTTTAAGCCGCGGCGGCTTTGAAGCGGCCCGGCCGCTTGCTTTTCCGTTGCGGACGGCGTTCCCATAGAGGAGAGCGCGGCCGCGACGAAAATAAACAAAAAAGGAAAGGTAAATAGACATGCTGCATCCTCTGAAGCTGCGGCGGCCGCAGCCGCGGTTTCAGCCGGACTTACCGCAGCGGATTGGCCGTCCTGTGTGGACGAGATTTTTGAGAAATCTCGTCCACATGGCTGGCTAATCCCGAGATTAGCGTCCGCGGGCGGATTTGCCGCGGCAAATCCACCCTGTGTGAACCCAGCCTAAAAGAAAAACAATAAGGGATGGATACAACTACTGCTGTATTTTTATTTTTTTTGGATCCACTTCTGGTTTTGGCTTCAAAAACTGCATCAAAAAACCTTAACAAAAGCTACACGTGTGAACACACTCTCAAACAAAACCACTGCAAACTAATAATTGGAATTTGCATCAATCTAGTCAATTTAAAGGTCATATAAAATTAACAAAAACAATATAAAAAAGGACTTTTGTCTAGATAAAATTTGTCCTTTTTATTGTTCCAATTAAAAGGCCCAAATGAATACAAGGAACCCTATTCTAGTTCAAGTGTGTTGCTACCTAAGCAGAATACCTGTCCTGACTAGGGTGACCCCACTCTCAAAACCTTCTATGGGAAATCCTATGCTGATGGTAACAAGGTAGATCAAATTCATAGTGATTCTTACAGGAGAGAAGAGGCAGGGGGGTCTGATAGAGCCAGAGACCCCTGACCGCCGCCTTAATGATTCTGCAGTGCATTGATTGATCATTGGGAGAACTCTGCAGCCATACATACTGCGGCTGCACAGTCATTCCGCTCTCTGACGGAACCCCTCCAGCAGATAACGCTGGAGATCACATGTCTGTCCCTGTGTGTACAGAAGAGATCCCGCACCCTGGGGGAGATAAAGATCTTGCAGTAGCAGCAGGACCATAGCTGTCATAGCCATGTGAGCAGGGAGCAGCTAGAGGGGGGGGGTCATGTGTTACTACACATGTATGTGGGGATTTAGTGGTAATAAAATCAGTGCTTAAACCCTTCATGATGCGGCCCATTTTTTTTTCTATTTTCGTCGTCCCCAACCCCCCTTAAAAAAATCATAACTCCTTTATTTATCCATCGACGTCGCTGTATGAGGGCTTGTTTTTTACGGGACGAGTTGTATTTGTATGATGCTATTTAAAGTACCATATAATGTACTGAAAAACTTTAAAAAAAGTCTAAGTGGAGTAAAATGAAAAAAAAAAAGGACATTCTGCCATCTTTCAGTGCGTCTTGTTTCAAACTGCAACAATAATGACACGCTATCTTTATTCTATGGGTCAGTACGATTGCTACGATACCAAACTTGTATAGTTTGTTTTAATTCTATACTACTTTTTTTTTTTTTTTCAAAGACATTTAATTATTTTCTGTGGTCATCTTGTGCGCGCAATAACTTTTATTTTTCCGTTGACTTAGTTCAGCAATCGCTCATTTTTTGCAGGATGTTCTGTAGTTTCCGATAGTACTGACGTTCACCATGCGGGGTAAATAATGCGCTACTTTGATCGGACTTTTACCAAATATATGTATTTTTATTTTATTATTTAGACTCTTTAATTATAGATATGGCAAAAAGGGGGTGATTTAAACTTTTATTACTTTTTTTTTTACAATTAAAAAAACTTTATTGCTTTTTTTTCCACTTTACTTTGATCGCTCCTGCAGTATGACGTAGTGCTATAGCATTACGTGATACTGCATTCAGACGGGGGTGGCTTGATAGGCCGTCTCTCAAGGCAGCCCTGGGGGCTTTCAGAAGGCCCACGGCAGCCATGACACCTGCACGACTCCCCCGATCTCACCGTGGGGGGGGGGGGGGGGGGCTGTACGGGACCCCCGAACTGCATTTAAAGAGTTAATAGCTGCGCACGCCCGATCGCGGCTATTGCCTGCGGGTGTCAGCTGTAGTAAACAGCTGACACCCCGCGACCCCTCTGCATACATATCCCGACGCTCCAGGACGTAAATGTATGTCCTGGAGCGGGAAGGGGTTAAAATGTCAGTGTGCGCATGAAGCAGAGCTGTATGTAGTAGAGTAGTGTATGTTGCACGCATGTACAATGTGCGTACAACAGTGCAGTGTATAATGTGACTTTGTATGCTTGTGCCATTGTTTGAATAGGCACACTAGGTTTAATAGGAGCGGACTGTTCACTGTTAGCTCCCTCTTCTATACTACACCACCAAAATTAAAGGGGTTTTCAAGGGAAATACTATTGATGACCTGTCAGGATAGGTCATCAATAGTTGATCGGCTGGGGTCTGTTGCACGGGACCCCGACTGATCAGCTGAGCGGACGCATGCTGGTAGCGCTGCAATAACACAACCGCAACGACCTCTGTGTAGTTGGAGCAGAAGTCTCCGTCCCGACCTCCCATGTAGTGGCCGGCGCCTGTAACTGCAGGCACGATTCCCATTGATTTCAATGAGAGCCGTGCCTGCAGTTACATGTGCCGGCCACTATATGGAGGTCGGCGTGGAGACCTCCGCTCCGGCCTCTGTGTTATGGCAGCACTGATACCTTGCGCCTGCTCAGCTGATCGCTCAGGGTCCCGAATGACAGACCACGGCCGATCAACTATTGATGACCTACTTCCCCTTTAATGACAGTAGCCTCTCCACTTTGTTAGACCTTCAGAGACGTTTAAATTGGAATGAAATAATGAACAAACTCCAAGTTACACTGAATCCTTCCCCATGAATCTATATATCAGTCTGCTCCGCTCCTCCTCTTGTATAACATGATACCTGCAGTGTGCACAGCATGATCAAGCTGACAGATGCTCTTTTAGTCCTGAATAGGCAACTCCAGACTAATAATACAAGCACTGGCCACTTTAGGTCTGAAAAAAATGTTCATCCAGCGCTTCATTGATTGGTTCATCGACTGCTGCTCATCCAATCACAGCCATCACTTCCTGGAGGCGGGATTTATGAATCCTTTTAACCAGGAAGTGGTGATAAAGGAGCACCGAGGGCTGCAGGGTAGCGCATCGGAGACGTGAAGTGGAGCGGGAGGGACTTGGACCTGGAGTGGGACTGCTAGGTGATGTATTCTATTTTTTAATGCAGTGCAACTAGGGCTTATTTTCGGGGTAGGACTTCTATTTCAAGACTCCCCGAAAATCCGGCAAGGGCTTGTTTTGGAGCTACGTCTTATTTTAAGGGAAACGTCATTATGCTAAAAAAGGGGGAATTATCAAGATAACATATATAAATATATATATACTGGCATTGTCTGTGTGGGGGTGGGGTCGGTGAAAACACAGCGGCTCACTCAGTCCAAATAACTTGTTTTTGTTTTTTCGACTTTTCAGTAGTACCAAGGAAATCGAGTGGAAACACATCAGCCCCTTAGTGGTATGAAAACAATAAACGCTTGTCTGTGAAGACGCTAACCCAAGAGAGATCTCTCTCCCTCCCCCCCCCCCCCCCACTCCCCCCTGCTCCCCACCGCAACTCACCTGTCAGCCGCGGCGGCCCCTGAATCTTTAGAGACGAGCGGGGAGATACTCGGCTAAGGCACATTACTCGAGCGAGTAGTGCCTTAGCAAGTATACTCGCTCATCTCTAGTTAACAAGCTTGTAACATGTCTGCGACTATAAGCCAAAACCTGTACTACACATAAGCAACCACAAGGGGGCAGCTGTGTAGAGGGAAACTGTTCCTGGTGAGCGTTAAAGGACTGAATGCGCCAATAGATCCAGTATAAATGTAGAAGTGCTGCTTGGGCTCTGCTAATACAGTTAGCAGGTATATCTGGCTGAAGAACTAAATAATAAACCTAATTATAGGATGGATGTGGCTACATGTCAGTTATAGTTAGGATTCACAGATGCCTTTGCACAACTATAACACTAATCACCAGGGGCGTAACTATAGAGGATGCAGGGGATGCAGTTGCACCCGGGCACAGGAGCCTTAGGGGGCCCATAAGGCCTCTCTTCTCCATATAGGGAACCCAGTACTATGAATAAAGCATTATAGTTGAGGCTCCATTACAGGTTTTGCATCGGGGCCCGGGAGCCTCAAGTTACGCCTCTGCTAATCACTCATATCTGGCTGCCGTTTCCTTACACCATCATATGTTAGATAGTTTTTAATGGGGATTTTAAAATTTGTGCATTTGATTTTTTAAATTCTACTTTTTTTTCTGATTACAGCAGACCCAATGATTACAGTTTTATGACCTTTAAGGCGGCTTCACATTTTTCCTGTTTTCTGTGGATTTATTTGATATTTTTTCATTTTTCTTGCTCAAAAATGCTGCAGACAGAAATTAAATGAAAGTCTATAGTGAAATATTAAAACCACAAGTTTTGCACATCCTACAAATAAATGCTTAGGTGCACATCAACCTCGGCTGCGAGCAGAAACACGTAAAAACAGCACTCATACATATCTAATGTCTGCATAAAGATGTATAACTCTTGTATATACTAACCACATAAAGATACAAGCTTCTTAGCACCTATTTTGGTCAAAAGATGTGGACCCATCCACCGCTTCCGGGTGACCATGCTTACGTCCTAAGTCCTAACAGATACCTCTCTATTGGGCCTGAGCTTGGAGCAGATTACATGCACCTATACATTTAATATCTGAATAAGGATACCTAACTCTTGTATATACTAACCACATACAAATGCAAGGCTTTTAGTACATATTTTGATCAAAGCATGGGGGCCCATCCACCACGTCCTGGTCAATTTATTGGCTGGATGTGCAGACCCTGTGTGTTTTGTTGTAAAATGAGAAGATAGTTATAAAAAATGTTTTTAAAGGGGTTGTCTGGGGTTACAAAAACATGGTTGCTTTCTTCCAAACAGCACCACTCTTGTCTACAAGCTTTTGTGGTATTGGGACTCTGCACCATACTGTACAATGCCGTGTGACAATCTCCAACATCCAAGGTTTGTAGTTTCTTTTCAAAAGATGTCACTAGATGTCCTAATGCGCCTGTAATACTCCAGTTCAGATGAGCCAGCCCTCTTTGATCTAGTCAATTCACCAAGTGGAACCTCTTGAATCGTACGGTGAGGATGACCACCTCAAAAATGCTGTTACCCGGTATTGCTTTATGAAAAAGAGTAGTGGATACCTTGTCCAAAAAAATATTACTAGAGCTGCTCACTGTACCTGCAAATTCAATAGTGTAAGGATTATTATTGATACATTGTAACAAAATCAGGACAAACATTTGCATCCAGTAGATCAGATTGCGACCCCAAACAAGTAGTAAGTCATCGATGTATCGCCCGTACCATTATATACAGTCCACAAATGGATTTGTCTTTGAGAATATATAACTCTCCTCCCATCATGCCATAAATAAATTGGCGAGGAAGGGGGAGAATTTGGCACCCATGGGGGTACCTCTGGTCTGGAGATAAAAATCCCAATTAAAATAAAAACAATTACACTTCAGTAAGTAGTGAATACAGCTGCTGATAAATTCCTAGAGCGAATCTGTATGCAAGCTATATCTATTCATATGATAAGACACAGCGGTGTATGCAAAGTCATGAGGAATGCATGAATGCAGTCCTGTTACGTCACAAGTCATCCAAATGGAGTTCTTCTATTGAAAGTCCTTAAAGTTAAATAGCACCATTTTACTATCCTGTAGGTATCCCGACACTCTTTGCACTAGAGGTGAAAGAATTGATCAATCCAGGCACTCAGTCCCTCATTAAAGGGGCACTATCATCACTTTTGAGCCCCATAACTTACATGATGGGGCTTAAAACCGAGGAAACAGGGAGTCCGGAGAGCTGTGTTTCATACTCACCGGGTGCCCTTTTCCAGTGCTGTGTGACAAAGCTCAGAAACAGGGCACCTACACCAGCTTCCATAATACCCTCTATCCTAGCCAATAAACCACGGGGAAGTGAAGGAATATGGGATAAACTCCAATCCACCACAATTTACGATATCCTTAAGGGCCCCACTTTGACAGACCCGATGCAGCTAGACAGCTGGCTCCCACAACCGCCGCGCAACTTCTTGGAAAGGGCTACTCTATATCGCTCACTGAGACAGTTCCAAGCCACCCACCTTGAGAACTCGAGGGACCCGACATGGTTTGAGACATATACTTCCCTACCCTCTCGACCAAAAAAGTTGGTTACACATCTTTATAAAGGACTTCTGTTGCAAAAAGCCTCAGAAAGGCCCTGGTTTTTGAGGGAATGGGAAAGAGAACTGGGACTTACTCTCAGTCGAGAAGATACCCTAAAAGTCCTGAGGAATTCCCACGGGTTCTCAAAATGCGTTCGCACACAGGAAAACTCTTACAAGCTATTGACCAGGTGGTATAGAACCCCGGTCACAACTTCCAAAACGAACCCGACATCTACAGACGTCTGCTGGAGATGTGAGGAAGAAAAAGGGACAGCCCTCCATATCTGGTGGGAATGTTCAAAAATTAAGCCCTACTGGCGGTCAGTCACCAACATTATCAACAAAATATGCCATACCTCTTACTCCTTTAGACCGGAGGAGATACTTATCTGGCTCCCCACAAACCATTTCAAACCCTCAAAAAAAAGTTTGCCTACAATCCTTTTAACGGCAGCTAAACTCCTGATACCCCTCTTCTGGAAAGAGAAAGAGATTCCACAAATCCGCCAGTGGTTAGACAGGATAGCGCAAATCTTTCGGTTTGAGGAGATCCTGGCGTGGGAGGCCAACACCAGGGACGACTTCACGGCCCTTTGGACCCCATGGATTTGCTTTCAGGACAATCCAGATTTCGCCGCAACCTAAAATAAAGGATCTGCCTATGTTCACATCACAATATAAAGACAACATCTTGCTGTTTGTTCTCCCAAATTGTTTTCCCTAATTGTTTTTCCTAAATCTACCCCACCTGATCATACCCGGTTCCCCTAGGGGTGTTTCTTGTTACACCTCACACCCTCACCCCCCCACCCACCCACCCCACCTATACCCCTGATTGTCCTCCCCGTTACCTGGCCGGAAGTATGCTATAAATGACAGAAGCGTTATATTTATTCTGATGTCTGTAACTGAATGGTTATTCTCAAACTGGCCCTGCGTGGCTAATATGCATGTCCTTATATCCGGCATTGTTATACCATTATTTCAATAAAAAGAAATTGTTTGTTTTTTTTAAAAAAAAATAAATAAAAAAAAAAAAAAAAAAGAAACAGGGCACCTAGTGAATATGAAACTCTGCGCTCTGAGCATAGTTTATAGACCAGGGTCTCTTTAAAGAACCCAGTGCTTGCAAGGATAGGTCTAAGAGTGGGAGGAAAAACATCTTTGGAAGCCCATAAAACACAGGCACAATAGGGTGGTTTGAAATAAAAAAAATGGAGCCTTCATATTAGAAAAATATGCCCAAACTGATTCCTTCCCTAACTAATGTTGCAATTTAGAGATGCAACTTGTCATAGGATCACCAGATAATTTTCTATAAAAAGAAAAAATAGCATAAACTTGTTTCAAATATATGCTAGCATCCAAAATGACCATGGGTCCATCCTTGTCCCTTCAGGCTAGCTACATAGTTGCCATGGTTAGCATTGACCGTGACATCTAAGTAGTTAGTTGGTTGCGATTGGAGCTGGCTCTGATCGTAGCTGCTGTGGACAGGTGACAGCTGTTTCAAACATCTGCCGGGGGGGTTGTTAATAGGCTAAGATCACATGCAAGAGGCTAGGATGGTTATTGAGCTATTTACTGTGATTGTCTGGTCCATAACTAAAAATATCCTGCTAACTAACGCCTGTTAATGACTCTTAATGACACACGGCTGTCCAGGTGTATAATAACAGGTGTGGCCATTGCTTTTATTATCTGTACTGTATGTACTTCACTCCTATGCGTTAGCACAGTGAATCCATATTACAAATCCACTCCTACATCCAGGAGGCATTAAACACTACAGTATTATATAATGTTGAGCAGAACTGTACATTGTGATACAAACCTTCACGTTTCTTCATCTATAATTATAGGACTTACACGAAAAGAACAGAATTCAAATAAAATGTTTATATCAGGTTCTCTTCTTGTTTGATGAATGGATGAAGACCCAACATATACTTACAATACATGTCCTATAGGTTATCTGAATTATGTCTTTTCCCTAGCAATTCATATATATTTTTATACAGTGCCCAGGTAGACAGTTCTACTTACATAAATGACAAATAGCTGATATAGTGTCCAGATAACAATGCCATGCAGCATCCCCATTAATATTGCCATAAGGTTTCATGCAGTGGTCTGTTAAAGGGATTGTCTGAATTTTTTTTTTCCCAAAAACTTGTGTCCTGTACATTGACTCAGGGTCCCACTTTGAAGTAATACTTAGAGGCTGTATCAGCCTGTTTATGGGACATCACAGGCTGTTGTGGGCAATGACAGTGCTCAGTGCTTGATCACTGAACATTGGCTGTAGCAGCTTGTGACATCACGTACATAGGCTGACTGTAGCTTGTAAGCAAACAACAGGTCTGGAGGACCGAGCAGTGGCGTGGGAAGTGCTGGTAGCTGGGAGAAGTGAGTATAAGCCTTTTATTTATGTTGCTGCATGAGGAAGATGTTTTTGTTAATATGCATCTGCTCCTGTTAGATACAGAGACTAGAACTAGTATTTTTGTCATATTGAGCAATCTCCGCCATCCAGTGTCAATCTAATGTGATACCAGCCATTGAGTAGTGGAGATTGCCCATATGATAGACTATGAGAGCTGGGCTCCAAACATAATGGGAGCCAATGGTAGCAAACTGGGCATAGAATAAAAATGGCATTGGGGTAAGCACGGATGTGGCTGTAAATGTATGTAGCCAGCCTTCTTTAAAAATAGGTCCTCATTGCTAAAGCAGCCCTGATCTATTATAACTCTCTTTGCTACTGTCATTAATTAATAGCAGTAAGGTAGTAGTAATAGCTTAATTCATTGTAAACACATTTAGGCAAATCTGGGCATATGGATGCTATAGAGGTGGGTACTCCATATGGGACTAAAAAGTGAAGATCTGCTAACAAGCAGCAGCTCCTGTTCTGGTGGACGTTGGCCTAGCCATCTACTACATAGTTGCCTATTTACTTGAATAGGGACCACTATGGAGTGCAACAGGGTGGCCTTTAGCGACGTATCCAGGTTTAGTTTGGGCACTGATGACAGCCGTGTTCATGTGTGGAGAACTAGGCATGAGTACCTCAATCCAGCTTTTGATGTAGAGCAGCACACTGCCCCCACTGCTGGTGTGATGGTCTGTGGGTGCCATTACATACACCTAGTCAGTCACCCCTAGTAGTGGTACGAGGGACAATGGCAACATACGAAATGTTCAGGGCATTCTGCATCCACATGTGTTCCTCTCATGGCGGCTTCCAATAGGCATTTTCCAGCTGGATAATACTCGGCCGCACATACAAGGGGGTCACAGGAATGTCTCCACAACATTGTCACACTTCTGTGGCCACCTGGTCACCACAGTTATCACCAATAGATCATTCATGGAACTATCTGGAATGCCAACTTTGACAGTCAACATGTTTGCATGATTTAGAGGCTTAGTTGCAGCAAATGTTGACCAATATATCGCAGGATACCATACAGAACCTGTATGCCTCAGTACCCACCCAAATTACATCTTATATTGAGGCTAGAGGCAGCCCAACAGGGTACCAGAGCCTCAATGCCCACCCATATTACATCTTGTATCCAAGATAGAGGCGGTACAACAGGGTACTAGAGCCTCCATGCTCACCTGTATCCCATCTTGTATACAAGCTAAAGGCGGAACAACAGGGTACTAGAGCCTCCATGCCTGCCCGTATCACATCTTGTATCCAAGCTACAGGCAGTACAACAGGGTACTAGAGCCTCCATGCCCGCCCGTATCACATCTTGTATCCAAGCTAGAGGTGGTACAACAGGGTACTAGAGCCTCCATGCCTGCCCGTATCACATCTTGTATCCAAGCTACAGGTGGTACAACAGGGTACTAGAGCCTCTCTACAAGTATTCAGTTTTCCGCAATAAAGTGTCCTTTTGCTCTGATATTGTAATCACTTACTTATATCCACACTACAATCACACAGAGAAAGTTTCATTCGATTCTAACAACTACTTCTAGGTGCTTGGCTTTTTTTGACAATGAGTGCTCTTGACTTGGTCAGGCATGTGTTGATCCCTTATCTAGATTTCTAGATTTTCAAGTTCCTTCAATCATTCTTGCTTCCTATGTTATCTTCGGATAGTTATCTGCATAGATTATGTGAGTTCATGAGGATGTGGGAACAGGAGGAGAGATATGAGAAGGACATAAAAGGGCAGCATTACATAACCTAAAATATCCTTTATGTAATTACTGTAAGTAATTCAATATACATGGATTACAAATATTACTTTGCAATATCACATTTCCCCAACACCAGACTACATCGTACATGTTCAATATTGAAAAGGATGCCTGCGTTAGACAATCCCTTCTTGTTAAAGTGGTCCCCCATCAATAAGCTGAGCAAAGGGTGTTGCGTTGCTTAGACTTCCAGCGATCAAGTCCTCTACAGCAGTGTTCCCCAACTCCAGTCCTCAGGGACCGCCAACAGGTCATGTTTTCAGGATTTCCTCAGTGTTGCACAGGTGATGTAATTATTGTCGGTGCCTCAGACATTGCCACAGGTGTTCTTACCATAGGATATCCTGAAAACATGATCTGTTGGTGGTCCCTGAGGACTGGAGTTGGGGACCGCTGCTCTATAGTGACATCACAGGGCAAATAAAACATTCAATGGTTTCCATGGAAGTTAAAATGGTTGTGCTAAGATACAAAGTTATCCCCTATCCACAGAACAGGAGATAACTTATGATTGGCGGGTGTCCAACAACAGGATCGCACGGATCCCTAAAACAGGAATCCTGTAGGTCCCCGCATGAATGGAGTGAAAGTTGTGCATGAGCGCCAGTGTTCTATTAATTTCAATGGAAGCGCAGGAACAATAGTCAAACCCCCACCGACCATAAAGTTATGCCGTATATTGTGGATGGGGAAATAACTTTACATCTTGGCAAAACCGCCTTAATGTGTAATGCATGGGTATACTACCGTGTTTCCCCCGAAAATAAGACAATGTTTTATATTAATTTTTGTTCAAAAAGGTTTAACTTTTTTACATGTATAGCTGCCTGGACACTATTTAAATTGACTTTTTTAATTAACTGTTAGCAGGGCCTAATTTTGGAGTAGGGCTTATATTTCAAGCATCCTCAAAAAGCCTGAAAAATCATTTTGCATCCTCAAAAATTCTGGAAAATCATGTTATGTCTTATTTTCAGGGAAACAGGGTAGGTCCTCTGGAGATGCTCCTTGGAGCCAACTTCATTACTGCTAAGGTCTGAATGAGCGATTACCCTATTTTAACTAAATTACCTTTTATAACAAAAATGCTGTTAGTGATCAGCATCTAAACCAGTTCTCATCCCGAAAAATTAAGATGTGGCTCTATGAGGCACCATAAAAGGCCTGATATCTGCATCTTGTGACCCACACAAATCTTTAAACATTGTATAGCACATTATATATGGAGCTGTTGTCTGGTCACTATAGGTTGGTGTTTCTAGCTCAACAGCGTATGGCAGTGTTCCCCAACAGTTTTTGGCTCACTGCACACCTTTAGAAAAACTTTTAGTTTACTGTATCCATACAAACATAAAAATCCCTCACGCTCTCCTTCTTTTTTTTTCCCTTAGCACCCCTAGGAGCTCCTCACGGCACACCAGAGTGCCACGGCGCCATGGTTGGGAATGGAATCACTGTTGTATGCCATTATTTACCAGGGCATTATGCTGCCTTGTTACTTAAGCACTGATGTGGTAACTTGTACAGTTTTTGATGTACTATGTTGTTCGGGGAATGCGAACAGAAGTTACTGCACATGGTATCAGCCAGCATACGGCCATGTATGTCATGCATTAGGCTGATCTGGTTATAGGAAACATACATAGACAGCAATGCATGCATTACTTCTATCAGTCAACTCCGTAGAAGTAACAAGTAGAATAAAATATATATCCCTCCTCCTGTATGGTGATGATGTTCGTATGTAATTAAAATAGGGTGACGACTTGTTATTTACTTAATTGCGGTTTTTGCAGTGCATCACAGTCTAAGTTCATCCATTAGTATGTTTTTTGGAGTGTGGAAGGAAACCCACACAAATACAGGGAGGACATACAAACGCCATGCTGATGTGAAAACTCGCAGGCTGTCGAAGTTGGTGTCCCAGATGGTCCCATACATGTTCTATTAATGCTAAACCTGGTGACCGGGCAGCCACGGAAGTGTGACAATATTGTGGAGGCTCCTGTGACCCCCTTGTGTGTGCGGCTGAGCATTATCCTGCTGGAGAATGTCTCTTGGAAGCCGCCATGAGAGGAACACATGTGGCTGCAGGAGGTCCTGAACATATCGCTGTGCTGTCATTGTCCCTCGTACTACCACTAGGGGTGACCGACTGTTGCATGCGATAATCCCACCACACCAGCAGCAGGGGCAGTGTGCTACTCTACAGCAAAGGCAGAATTGAGGTGCTCACCACTGCGTCTCATAACACAAACATGGCTGTCACCAGTCCCCGAAGTAAATCTGGATTCATCACTGAAGACAACCCGGTTCCACTCTGTAGCTGTTCCGTTTTGTCATTCATGACATCACTGCAAACAGAAACGACTATGGGTGGGTGTGAAAGCCAGTACAGGTAATGGGCACCATGACACAAATATCCTTCAGCGAAGCGCATGAAAATGGTTCCATCAGACACAGGAGCCTATAACGATGGTGCCCTCTATCTCTGGATGGCGGATAATGAAACAGTTGGAGCTGCTTGTGTTTGTCAGATGATTAGATGATCAGACAATCCTCTCTACTGGTGATCTGTCGAGATCGTCCTGAGACCAGTCACCTTGTGTGCGTGTCCTCACGCATCCCCTGGTCCTGATACCTTCTAACAGTCTGGTCACTATCCCCCCTGGGGGTCACTGCTGGGGGGCGCTGTCACTGCTGGGGGGCACTGTGACTGCTATGGGCCACTGTGAGGGGCACTATCACCGCTGGGGGCCGCTGTGGGGGGCACTGTGACTGCTAAGGGCCGCTGTGAGGGGCACTATCACCACTGGGGGTCACTGCTGGGGGCCGCTGTGGGGGGCGCTGTCACTTCTGGGGGCAGCTGTGGGGGTCGCTGTCACTGCTGGGGGCAGCTGTGGGGGTCGCTGTCACTGCTGGGGGCAGCTGTGGGGGTCGCTGTCACTTCTGTGCGCCGCTGTGGGGGGTGCTGTCACTGCTGGGGGCCACTGTGGGGGGGCGGGGGGTGGCGCTATTACTGCTAAGGGCCGATGTGAGGGGCACTATCACCGCTAGGGGTCACTGCTGGGGGCCGCTGTTGGGGGCGCTGTCACTGCTGGGGGCCGCTGTCGCTGCTGTGGGCTGCTGTAGGGGGCGCTGTCGCTGCTGGGGGCCGCTGTTGCTGCTGGGGGGGGGTTGCTGTCGCTGCTGGGGGCGCTGTTGCTGCTGGTGGGGGGGGGGTGCTGTCACTGTGGGGGGGGGGCGCTATCACTGCTAAGGGCCGATGTGAGGGGCACTATCACCGCTGGGGGTCACTGCTGGGGGCCGCTGTGGGGGGCGCTGTCTCTGCTGGGAGCCGCTGTGATGTGCGCTGTCGCTTCTGGGGGCTGCTGTGGGGGGGGGGGGGGGGGCGCTGTCGCTGCTGAGGGCTGCTGTTGCTGCTGGGGGGTGCTGTGGGGGTTGATGTCGCTGCTGGGCGCCACTGTGGGGGCCGCTGTCACTGCTAGGGGCTTATCATTACTGAGATAAGTGAGGGGGAGGCTGGTAGAGGAGAGGGCCTGTGCTATGGGTGTTTTGGGTTTATTAAATACAGTTATATATTACAATTCTACATTTTTGTTATTTATACTATAAATATCGTGAATTTATGGTTTTTGTCTCGAAGTGACACACCACCCGAGTTATGCTCATTTTTTGGGCGAATTTTGACACACCGAGCTCAAAAGGTTGCCCATCACTGTTCTAGGTGATTTTTTGTTTTTTTGTCAATGAGTCTATTATAAAGGCCATTGCTAGTATAGTGAATATTTTCTGCATGGGATGTAAAATCGTGCTGAGCTATATTTTCTCTTTTTGCTGGCACTTTGTTACGTCAGTCACTTGCAGCGGACAGACCGAGGAATCTGTGGGAAAATAGAGACCTAAAAGCAATGCTGAGGCTTTTTTAGCTTGGCACCTCCCTTAGTTTTTGCCATCATTCATGAAGTCCCATGAGATTCTCCATCCACATAACATGAAATGAAGATAGATATTTTATAGTTTGTTGTGTATTTTACATCGGTATGATTACACTGAGATACAAATTCAGTAAATGAGTTTTTTTTGCCCTATTTTTCATCATTACATCCTATGTAAATGTAATCTTAACATCTGCAGTGGCCACTACTTTCAGCTGTCATACCAAGTTTTCTATCATTAGGTGTCGTCCATCACGTCCATTATTAATCATATGCATACTCTGCAGCACAGAAGGTCAGTACTTTCCCTGGGAATCATATTTTTGACCTATCCAATATAAAAACAGGGAATAACTGCTTACATGTTTGGCATGAAATGTTCATACTGAGTTATTCTTTAGATCCGCAGGAGGTGCACAATACATACTCTCTAGTGAAGTACAGTGAGTCTTTAGTCCAATGTTTCTTAGCTCTGAAGATGCCCTATAGAGAACACCTGTGGCAAGTTCTGAGGTACTGACAATTATATCACCTGTGCAATAATAAGGAAATATCGAAAACATGACCTGTTGGGGGTACTTAAAGAGGTATTCTGGAGACTGGGAAAATTTTCAACAATTCTCTAACATTTCCATATGCCAATTTAAATCATCAGACTGAACTCCAGTACCTTTTTTTGCTTGCAGAAGGACCGTCGCATAGCTGACATTGAAACATTAGATCATTACTGGGTGGCAACCCTCCTTGATCCCTGTTACAAGGCCAAAATGACATCTCATGCCAGCAGTGCAGAGGAACCTCAAAATGCAGCATATCTGGACAGACTGTTAAGCAGCTTGAGTAGAGCATTTCCACATGGCAGCGGGGTTGCTTCTGCAATGGATTGTAGTTCTGTGGCTCATGGAAGACGAGCAGGAAGCTGCCACAGCAGCACCACCGCCAGTGGTAGGAGAAGTCTAACAGAGGTATGGCATAGTATTTTTCAGCCCGTTGCAGCCCACAGCCTATAGCAACAACAAAGTGTTTAACTCATAGTCACAGGCAGCACTTATGCATTATGGTCCAAGACTAAGTAAACTCCCGCGTGTATGTGTTCAGACATGGTGTTAGCCTCTTTGACTTCTAGGTATCTAAGCTGGATAATTGACTGGAGCTTGCTCAACATACTTTATAGCTGCTTACCACCCGCTTCCAGTATGCTATCAGAAAGGGTGTTCAGCACCACTGGGGGTGGGATAATGGACAGACCCATCTGCCTGTCCACAAACAATGTGGATCGCCTGACATTCTTCACCCCCTTGGCAAGTTCACTGATTAGTTAATACCGCTGGCTGAGCATAGATTTATATTAAAGACCGCACTCCGCCTTCGAGGTGGTGGTGCTGCTGCTGGTGGTGGTGGAGCTGCTGCTCTCTGTCTCCTGCTTCTATGTTTCCTTCTTCTCCTCCTACTACCAAAATATGTTAAAATTGAAATATGGAGCTACAGCTCTAATGTTTCGATGAGAAGCACACTCTATCCAAAACATGGTGCTGCTGTCCGTCTACTGCTTGCACCATGCTCCTCCTTCTATTCACCCCAAAACAAAAAAACAAAATTGAAGTAGCGCTAATGTTTCAACAAGGTGCGCACTCTGCCCTCAAGGTTGCGTTGGTGCTGATGCAGTTGTTCTTTTCCTTCTACCATGTTTCCTCATTGCCCCCTTCCTTCTCATTGCCCTCCAAAACAAAACAAAAGCATTTCTAAAGCACAAGAAATAGCTATAGCTCTACAGCTTTTCCTTGAAGGAGGTCTGTGCTCAGGTGTTCTGTTCACCTGGTGGAATTTGTCCTTTGCAACATTTATGACATTGCATGTGTTGTCTGCCTTGGTGTAATTTTGGGAAGCTCTACTGCTTTTCCTAGGTGAGGAAGAGGAGGTCTGTGCTTGGATGTTCTCTCCACCTTGTAGACTTTGTTCTTCGCAACATTTATGACATTGCTTTCATGCTGCTGTCCTGCTTGGTGTAATATTTGGTAGGTCTACTGCTTCTCCTTGGAGGAGGCCCATGTTTAGGTCTTTTCTTTACCTCGTATAATTTTTCTTTTGAAAAATTACATTTCCTGTAAAAAAAAAAAAAAATTACCATGCTTGATCTTTTGTTTTCAGTGACATCCCTGAGCGAAGAGTGACATCTACAGCACTGTACACTATTTTGACCAATTTTTGGGAGAACCATCATGGTCCCTACATGCATAGCTTTATTTTCATGTATTATGAGGGGCTTTGGTTGCATTGGGGACTTTCTGGAGGGCAAAATAGTGAACCCAACTTTTACTCTCATTGACTGTAATGGGTGTTGGAATCGGCCGTCCCGGTTCCTGATAATTTTTGTGAAATCGGGCCGATTATTCGCTCATCACTAATTATAAAATCTCAAATTTTGGTGCATTCATTTTTGTGCAAAAAATTGCAACTTTTTATGTATTTACAACACACCTAAAACAAACAAAAAATTGTAATAACTTAGCGTAGGAGCCATAGCTGTCCTTTGCCCAACACATTTATAATAATTTACACCAATAAATGGCAAAGATCATGGCCAAATCTACGCTGAGTACATTAGATTGTCTGCTGCTCTACTAGGGTGCTCTCTGTACACGTGTCATGTTACAGGCTCTTCAGTGATGTCAGCTTTCTGTTCTTGTCTCTTCTTCCTTGTATCTCACGAGGAATATAGATCTTTTGTCTCTGCCAGACGCACCGCACGCTTAATCCTACGGCACACATTCACAACACTGACACCTGTTTGCTTTACAGTAGAACAATAAACTGCAAGCAAGGTACTTCTCATGGCTGTCTTCTCAGAAATCTTCAACCAGGTGAATGGAAACTTAGAGGCTAAGTAACTACTTTTATATCTAGGCAACTTTTTAATATGAAAACTCCATGGATTTGTTATGCAGTGGACGGTGGCATACGTTTATAGCCCTCTGGTGGCCACCGGTGGGCAGATGTCTCACCATTGTTGATATCAGTCAGTTGTCTACCTATTAATGGCGGCCCTATGAGGCCATTAATTGCTATGGATAGCCATGAACCGACTAATTCTTCCGGACATGTCAGACAGCTACGTTTGGGTGCACATATAGCAGTGCGACCAATTTTATGTCCCAGCTGGACCCTACTGATGACATTTTTGTACACCAGTCCGGCTTCCACAGCCTACATTGTTTTGTGTTTGGTGCAAGTAGACATTAGGGGAGAGTATATGCTTTCCCCTCTTGTCTCAAGGCAATAAATATTAATTTGATTGAGCATTTTTGATAGGTTTCATGGCTTAGGGTTATATTTGGAAGGATAGATGGGTTAGAAACCCAAAAAGAGACCTATAAGTTGTTCTATTATGTTCCATATGTTTCACTGATGAGTTCTATTACTATTATGTGTATGGAGGTTTGAATAATTGTCTCTTGTTATTTTGGGCCCTTCTATTAGAAGAAGGTAAAAGCTCTTAAAGTGACTATTTTTTATATCTTACACAACTGCTAAGTGTTTCCTAAACTTGTGTCTCATATTTTGGTTTTCATTTTAAGCTCTTTCTATTGCGATATAATTCGAGCAATCACCTCATATAAACTTTCATTCTTGTAAAATAAGGTGCCGCCTATTAACAGTTTTTGCACATCCTTTGAAGGAACATGCAGTTCTGTGGTGCAGGTGTAATAAGCCGTGTAACAGCTGTCTGTGAAGTCACTAAAGCATACAAGTGTTGTGTAACAGAAAATTACTCAGGTCTATATCAAGACATGACACTCCCTGTATAGTATATTACAAGACATTACACTCCTGGTATACTACCAGACATTATATTCCTGATATACTACAAGACATTATACTCCTGGTATACTACAAGACATTATATTCCTGATATACTACAAGACATTATATTCCTGGTATACTACAAGACATTATACTCCTGGTGTACTACAAGACATTATACTCCTGGTATACTACAAGACATTATACTCCTGGTGTACTACAAGACATTATACTCCTGGTATACTACAAGACATTATATTCCTAATATACTACAAGACATTATATTCCTGATATACTACAAGACATTATACTCCTGGTGTACTACAAGACATTATACTCCTGGTATACTACAAGACATTATATTCCTAATATACTACAAGACATTATATTCCTGATATACTACAAGACATTATACTCCTGGTATACTACAAAACATTATATTCCTGATATACTACAAGGCATTACATTCCTAGTATATAACAAGATATCATATTTCGCATACAGTATATTACTCTGTTTCACTGAAAATAAGACCTACCCCCAAAATAAATCCTAGCTAATTTACGGGGAGGCTTGAAATACAAGCCATACCCTGAAAATAAGCCCTAGTTATACTACATTTAAAAAAAAAAAGAATATATTACCTAGCAGACTCGGTCCAAGTCCCACCTGCTGCTCTCTAGAGGTTCGGCATGGTACCTGCAGTCCTCAGCTGCTTATACAACAGCAATTTCTGGTTACAGGATTCATTAATCCCACCTCCAGGAAGCGATGGCTGTGATTGGTTCTTCAACTGCTGCTCAGCCAATCAATGCAGCGCTGGATGAGCCAATCGCAATGGCTGTGATTGGCCGTAGCTCAGCCAATTCATAAATCCCGCCTCTACAACACGATGCCTGTTAATTGGGTCTTCCACCGCGGCTCAGCCAATCAATGCAACGCTGGATAAACCAATTACAGTCATCACATCGATTCATCCGGCGCTGCATTGATAGGCTGAGCAGCAGTCGAAGAAACAATCACAGTCATTGCTTCCTGTAGGTGGGATTTATTAATCCCATAACCAGTAAATGATGTTGTATGAGCAGCCGAGGACTGTGGGAAGCGCTATGGAGAGCAGCGCGAGGGACCTGGACTGAGCCTGCTAGGTGAGTATAATAAGACCTCCCCAAAAAATAAGATCTAGTGCTCCTTTTGGGGCAAAAATTAAGATATGATAGGGTCTTATTTTCAGGGGAAGCATGGTAGTATATTACAAGACATTATACTCCTTGTATCAGGGTGTAACTAAAAGTCACAAAAGTGCAAAAGGGTGCAAAAGAACCCCCCCCCTCCCCTGTACCAGTACCCTTTACCTTACCTTCCAAACATAACTCATTTCGTGACTACATGAAATTGTGTTTGTAGCCCCTTAGGGGTTTTGAATGGGGTCATACACATGAGCGATGTTTTACCATTGAAAACAATAGGAGAAACTCTGCGATCCTCTGCAGCGGCTGACAGCCACCACGAAGAAGCGCTACTTTACCGAAGTCGGGCAGTGGACCCTATTATAGGCTGGCGCTGTTCGGTTCTGTCTAGAGGCAGAGCTGTTCAGCTGTTGGGATTCCCCTTTCCGGCTGCCCGAACAGGGCAGAAAAACGGAATCCCCAGAGTAAGTGTGAAACCACCCTAACCTGGGTATCTACTGTATATAATTATATATGTACAGCTCATATAAGTTATACATCCATGCTGGGCCAGGTTATAGCAACATGGTTGATATCACTATATACAGGAGATGTATAACTTATGCTACTAGGAACCGGAAGCCAGGGAGCGATGACAGCGAGAAGCCTTCGGAGGAGGTTAGGGGGAGCACTGCATAGTAAGAAATCAGCTGCAGGTACGCGACTGATTTCCAGTCAAAATCCTCACCAATGGTACAGATTTTGACTGCTTATTGGATGTAGAAATGCTGCAGAATTTGCGACGTAAATTTCCGCTGTGGAGATTCCGCAGCATTTCTGCCACATGTAAACATACCCTAAGTCAGCTTGAGGTATGCTGCCACGTGCAGAGTGGCATCAGTAATAATAGTGTCCCCCACAGTGGCCTCAGTAGTAATAGTGACCCCCACAGTGGCCTCACTAGTAATAGTGACTCTTACAGTGGCCCCAGTAGTAATAGTGACCCTCCCAATGACCTCAGTAGTAATAGTGACCCCCACAGTAAACTCAGAAGTCATAGTGTCCCCCACAGTGACCCTAGTAATAATACTGACTCCCACGGTAGCTCCAGCAGTAATAATGACCCCCATATTGGCCCCAGTTGCAATAGTGACCCCTACAGTGACCTCAGTATTAATATTGACCCCTACAGTGGCCTCAGTAGTAATAGTGTCCCCCATAGTGGCCTCACTAGTAATAGTGGCCCTTACAGTGGCCACAGTAGTAATAGTGACCCCCACAGTGGCCTCAATAGTTATAGTGACCCTTACAGTGGCCCCAGTAGTAATAATGTCCTCCACAGTGGGCTCAGTAGCAATGCTGACTTCCACAGTAGCTCCAACAGTAATAATGACCCCCATATTGTCCCTAGCAGTAATGCTGACTCCCACAGTAGCTCCAGCAGTAATAATGACCCCCATATTGCCCCCAGTTGCAATAGTAATCCTCACAATGACGTCTGCAGTTATATTGACCCCTGCAGTGGCCTCAGTAGTAATAGTGTCCTAAACAGTGGCCTCAAAAGTAACAGTGAACCCACAGTGGCCTGAGTGGTAATAGTGACCCCACAGTAGCTCCAGTGGTAATAGTGTCCCCAACAGTGGCCCCAGTGGTAATGCTGACTCCCACAGTAGCTCTAGTAGTATTGTACCAGTATAATAATAAAGTGCAAGTGTGTACTAGACCAAGTCAGTCCCAGTTGCAAACAAGTATAAATTCTCTGCTATTAGTTGCTATATATTGTGCAAATTTTCCAAATAAAACCAGGGAAAGTAGAATGCCAAGTTATATGGGCTAATAACAGGGACTTTAATTAGACCCTATAACCTGTTATTTGTAGGCTTTGGCCCAGAGAGAGGTGTTTGCTAAAAAGGTAGGAAACCCCTCGTTCCAAACTCATTGTAATTAAAGGGGTTGTCCCGCGCCGAAACGGGTTTTTTTTTTTTTAAACCCCCCCCCCCCGTTCGGCGCGAGACAACCCCGATGCAGGGGTTAAAAAAACCACCCGCACAGCGCTTACCTGAATCCCGGCGGTCCGGCGTCTTCATACTCACCTGCTGAAGATGGCCGCCGGGATCCTCTGTCTTCATGGACCGCAGGGCTTCTGTGCGGTCCATTGCCGATTCCAGCCTCCTGATTGGCTGGAATCGGCACGTGACGGGGCGGAGCTACACGGAGCTACACGGAGCCCCATAGAGAAGAGGAGAAGACCCGGACTGCGCAAGCGCGGCTAATTTGGCCATCGGAGGGCGAAAATTAGTCGGCACCATGGAGACGAGGACGCCAGCAACGGAGCAGGTAAGTATAAAACTTTTTATAACTTCTGTATGGCTCATAATTAATGCACAATGTACATTACAAAGTGCATTATTATGGCCATGCAGAAGTGTATAGACCCACTTGCTGCCTCGGGACAACCCCTTTAACCATATGCCTGGTAATTATTAGTGTTAGGACTAAAGATGAGCGAACACCAAAATGTTCGGGTTCGCGTTATTCGAAACGAACTTCCCGCGATGTTCGGGTGTTCGTTTCGAATAACGAACCCCATTGAAGTCAATGGGCGACCGGAACATTTTTGTATTTCGCCAATGCTCGCTAAGGTTTTCATGCGAATTCATGAATGGGTGTGAGTGAGGGCTGGCCTCTGATTGGTCAGGCTGTGACCATTCAGAGGCATCTTATTCAGCAGGCGGGGATTTTAAATCCCCGGCTGCTGAATACTACTCACAGCTGTTCAGAGCAGTTCAGGAGAACTGCAGCCTGCCGCGCTGAACTCCGTCTGTCGGCACCAGGTGAGTATATATATATTTTTTATTTTTACACATTTCTGGATGAATTGCAGGAAAGGGCTTATATATTTAACCCCTTTCCGACAATTCATCCCGCGACCGCCGGCAGCCCATTGCATTCAGTGGAGTCGGCTGTATTGCCGGTTCCATTGAATTCAATGGGCAAACATCGTTCTTCTCTGTCACAGCTGTTACAGCTGTGGCAGAGAAGAAGGATTTGTCTTCTATATGTTCTCAATGGGGTTGGCGCTGCTGCCGCCGGCCCCATTGAGCGCATATAGAAATGATTTCTCAGGGAAGAAAGTTAAAGTAACCCGAACAGCCGAACATCGTGTGGTGTTCGTTACGAATAACGAACATCCCGAACACCCTAATATTCGCCCGAGCATCAAGCTCGGACGAGTACGTTCGCTCATCTCTAGTTAGGACCCATCCGATTGTTGGTGTACGGGCCAATATACTTTGATCAAACTATATACTAAGAACCTAGCATTTTTAATGTGCTTAGTATATACATTAGAATTATGGATTTTTCTGATATCAAATGTATATGAGTTGTGTTCCCGTGTGTTTATGTGTGTATTGTAGAGTCACCATGGGGAAATGTGTACCAATAGATTTAGTTTGTTTGGGAAGGGCTGACTTTGTTTCTTTTTTGTGCTGACATGCTATTTTATCACTCGGCCTCCTTAGGTATCCAACTGGCCACATTGGTGGCTAAGACCCCCTTTTGACCAAACCCTGGGGGACACTCAGGGACACACAGGGGCTGTTCCAGCTCACCAAAGCCGACCTCCTTAGGTACCCAACTGGCCACATTGGAGGCTGAGACCCCTTTTTGACCAAACACTGGGGGACACTCAGGGACACTTGGAGCTGCTCCAGGCTGACCTCCTGGGGAGGCTAACTGGCCACATTGGAGGCTAAGACCCCCTTTTTGACCCAACCCTGGGGGACACTCAGGGACGCACAGGGGCACTTCCAGCTCACCCAGGCCGACCTCCTTAGCTCCCCAACCAGCCACATTGGCAGCTAAGACCCCCTTTTGACCAGCACTATAGCTCTGCCCACAGCTCACGGGTCCTACAACTTACCAGCACCAACCTCCCTCCCATACACAGGGCCACAGAAAGTTGCTGAAGCAGACAGACAGGAGCTTCCGGCACTCTAAATGGCATATAAGCAATACAGTGCAGTGCTTCCTCCACTGCCTTCCCATCATGCACTGCTCACAGGATGCTGTAGGCCATGGACGGAGAGAGGGGAAGGGGAGTAGCAAATGCAGTCAAGATGTCAGAGGAAGTGGAGATATTTTTCAGGCAGAGGACCATGTGACATAAATAGAACCTATTACAAAATAACTTATTATTATGGTGTATATCAGATTTTAAAATGTTCGTCTGTTTACGGAATACTGCTTTAAGGGAAACTCCTGTCAACGGGTCTCCCATACATTAAAATAACAAATCAGCAATTACTCACCTCTCCCCCGTTTGTCCTCTGCCACCGGTTGTTTACAGACAGCTATGATGTCCAGTGAACCTGCTACAGCAGCCAATGACAGAACTTAGTCATGAACATTGAGCGCTATCACTGGCTGCTGCAGCTTTTTGTAGACGGGCTCAGCCAGCCAAGTGACGTCTCAGCGAGAGCAGAGAGGTGGGTGGGAGGAAGAGACACGAATACAGAGCTACAAGTTGAGCTAATGGTGAGCTCTTCTGCTGTTTATACACATGTAAACTGCTAAATCCTTCCGTATACTCCTGCCTGATTAGGGTATGTCTGTCTGTGTGTGTCTATGTGTGTGCCTGTCCGTGTGTGTGTGCAATAGGCATTTAGAAAGCAAGATCTCTGCAGTTTTCTGTGTACAGTTTGTAGAACACAGCACACATATCACAGCAGTGGCTCCCTGCAGAGGGGAAAATGATGAAAATACAGGATGGAAGTCATATAATGACCAGAAAGAGGATTATTTGTCATGTACACACAAGGCAGCTTATTCTGAAAATTCAGGTATGCTTTAAACCACATGCTGCTGCTGGTATTAATAAACTAAGCAAGATAATCAACAATTACATTGGCACAGTTTGGCTTTTTGGGTGGTAGCAATTTTCTTGCTTCCCCTGTACAAAATGTTCCACCCTCTATCACTCCTGATATTTTCTTTCTTATTGTCTGCTGTCCCCATATTCTCTGAAGGGTGCGGGAAATGTCCTGTAACACATGTGATATTCAACATACTTCCTGCAACAAGCTCAAGGAAGATGAATACAAGTATTGGACAAGGCAGCTCATGGGAAATTACTAAACTTCCAAACCTTTTCATATCCTATTGTTGCACTTAGCAGGAACAAAGCAAGTGTAATGCCTCGTATTATCTAAGAACTAATGGGGTTTGTAATCAGTAAATACAGGGAGAATAGAGAAGCGCATGTACACCTGTGCAACCATTCTTGTGTTGATCCAGTGCATCTAAAATGAAAAGTGAACTCCGAACAGGAAAGGGGAATCCCCATGGCCGAACGGCTCAGTCTTAGGACAGAATCGAACAATGTCAAACGGACCCCATTGACTACAATGAGTCTATTTGGTTTCTGCTCAGCTGCCCAGCTTTTGGACAGAAGAAAAAGTGCTTTTTTTCCCAGTACAGTCATATCTCTACTTTAGTTGCCTTCTTCTTTTGCCAGTTTCCAGTATCGCTGATTCTTCAACGCAGAATTTCGCCTGTACTTTTGTTGCCTGCTTCTAGTTTCGCCAGTGGCCGCCAGCCCGTGTGACCCCGCTGTCTGATCTCTCTCTCTCTCTCTCCCCCGCACTCCCCCCTGCTGACTGCCGCAACCCACCACTCACCCGCGCCGGCACCTGAACCTTGTCTCTCGAGCGGGCAGGTACTCGCTAAGGGCAATGCTCGCTCGAGCAATTGCCCTTAGCGAGTATGCTTGCT
The DNA here is from genome assembly GCF_035609145.1 of Eleutherodactylus coqui. Taxonomy (NCBI): domain Eukaryota; kingdom Metazoa; phylum Chordata; class Amphibia; order Anura; family Eleutherodactylidae; genus Eleutherodactylus; species Eleutherodactylus coqui. Next base: position 464,935,965 of record NC_089837.1, on the reverse strand, counting down.
CATCTCTAGTAGTGGTCTATCAGATAAGCATAATATTTCAGTCACAGAAAACCCCTTTAAATATAGCCTGGTGTCATTGAGACAAAGTCAGATCTTCCATGCACTTAGGGGCAGATGTATTAAGTCCGGGATTTTGTACACTAGTCTTAGGCGGCTTCACATGGGCGTAAGCATATTTACCTGCACATTGGTGCTACGCATTTGTGTGAAGGGCATTGCATTTTTGCGCCCCACTGTGCATATTTTACTGTATTTTTTGCTCGTGTATACCCTGCATATTTGCGCGCACAAAATACACGCAAGCATGCTTCCTTTGATATCAATGGCCAATTAGGTTTAGTATGGGCTAATTGGAGTGTAATACGCACTAAAATAGGACATGCTGTTTTTTTTTGCGCAACCGAAATGCGCACAAAAGACACATGTGACCGAACCCATTGAAATCAATGTGTTCTATTCATTGCATATTGTACATGCAAATTTTGCACACATTATATGCAATCACTCCGGTGATTTCTTTAGTCATTCATTATGTACCTATGCCCCAGAATATATAAGTCAGCTAGTGTTACCTTGCTTAGCTATTTTTTTCTGTCTCCCAGACTCCTTCTCCTTTGATGGTCATGTGATCTCAGTTCTGATCAGCTCAGATCTACTTGGGGGTTATGGATTCATTTTCTAAGCAATTTCTCAAACTGTGTGATGCTGTTACATGGATCTACCACAGAAAATGCTTAGAGGACACAGGCCCTCCTGTCACAGTTACCTGTGATGATCACACAGCTCCTGTCACACAGTCATAATAGAGGAAATCACAGCTCATCCTCCTGACTATAAACTTATGCTCTATAACTTACTAAGGTGAAGTAGTGATCATTAAACTGACCCCCATGTGGGCAAAAAATAATACAAATATAATATAAGCCTTAAAGGGGTAGTTTGAGTTGTACCATCTCAATATAACCCCTTTCCCATTGAGTAACATAACAAATTGTCATATACTCAGCTCTCCGCACTCCCGGTGTCCCACGACAGTGCTCAGTCCCCCACTCCAGTCTCTGTTTATAGCTGCAGTCCCGTCACAGGGGCTGCAGCCAATAACAGAGCTCAGTAAACTATCGCTGTACACTTTTCTTCTAAGATTCCCTCCTTTCAGTATATCAAGTATTTCTGGAACACACTGGTTTGCTAAATTAAAGGAGTTGTACATTATAAGCAACACACGTCCACATTCTTGCAGAAATAGCGTCCCACAGGTTGTGTCTGGTATTGCAGCTCAGCTTCATTGAAGTGATTGGGGCTGAACTGTGGACAGGTATATTGCTGTTTTGATAGACAGCAGTCATATGTTTAATGTCGTGTAAGGCTTTTAAATAAAACCATCTTAGGCTATGCTTTCTTTTATTAGATATGATGTTTCTCCAGCAACAAAGGTGTTAAATTGTGTATATACATTCCTTTGTATGCACAACTGGCACGCTAATCCCAGCGTTATTTACTCAACTCCACGTTGTCTCTTCCAGTAGCTTTTGAAAGGTTAATGGATGATGGTGGAGGCTGTTATTTGGATAAGGAGAAGCTGCAGGCAGAGGTGGAGGTGATGTGTTATTCTTAGAATTTTCCATCACCTATCCCGCCCCCAGCTCCTTACCGGGATTGTGCGCAGAGGAGTAGGTGGACCCGCTGTGCCACTGTCCGATCTGGCTTTGGGCTACTCCTGAGGGATGCATCTAGGGGTACCCTGGTTTTCATTCTTTAACCTCTTTTTAAGGGATCTGTCATTCACAACAGGGGTTCTCAGGCCATACAGTGGGAGGAGATGAGCTGTGACCATCAACTACACTGAATGGTGGATCCTGTTTTATCTCCTGTGTTATATGCATGCATGGCTAGCCTTAGTTCCTGTGACCTGTGCCATCAGCCAGAGCTCTGGCTGAAGGGAGAAGTTGAAAGAAGGGTAACTCGAGTGGTTGTGCCAATTCTGTGTCACGGTGGTAGCTACTTTGCCTGAGATGGTGACTGGTGCAGTAGGTGGGATTGTAATAGGGCCCATGTAGGTCCAGTGTGATGCCAGTGCCTTTTAGTGAGTGCATTTTGGTAGTGACAAAATAAAGAGACAAGTCCAAGAGGGTATCGATAAAACTGAAGGCACACAGTTTACTGCAGCTAGGAAAATAGAATAACGTCCAACAGAGGTAACTATGTACAATTACTTCTTAACTTCTCTACTGGAGAAAGAAACAAGGTAGCCAGGCTGCGTTAAGGGGTAGCTGGGCAAGGAGGTTATTCGTGGAGGACTGGAGGGAACAGTGCAGGCTCTCCTGTAGACACTTTGACTTCTGACTGTACAGGGAGAAGTGAAACTCATGGTTGTGGTGGCTGACTTCCTTCCCGCTGACAAGCAGACCTTCTCTGGCAATAATCCCTCACGTCAAGCTTGCAGAAGACTAAAGAAAGCTGCTCTCTGTCCTGCTGTTGTCCCCTCCCGTTGACTCCATGGCTAGGCTTCCTCCATGACGCCCCTCCAGACCAAGGCCAGACACTCTCCCGGCCTGGGCTAGCCTAGACCCCTCACATTCAGCAGACTCCTGAAGACAACTACCCGGCTTCACTCACCATTCCCTCTCACCCCACCCACACTCTGCCTTTTATATCTTCCTCATTAACCAAACCTAGGCTAAGGGGAAATCTCTCTGCCCAATCCCAGCCCTAGCTAGCGGTGATTGACAGATGACAGAGAGGGTTGGGTGAATTCTGCAATGTCATGCAGTGTAGACAGAAAAACAGCAGACATTAACCATTTAATGACCAGTTAAGGCCAATACACAGACACACTAAAACATAGACAAACATACAAACACCACGAGGTAGCTGACAAAGTGCTGTGGACCCCCAACTCTGCGGTACTACCCGGCCACTAGCCTGTAGAGGGAGCACCTGTCAATGGCTCCCCTCAGATTCATCTGGCCAGTATAACTACCTTGCTTTTTTTTTGCTGTGCTCAGTCTTGACATGGTATATAACCTGTGACATGAAACACATGTAACACAAACTGTAGCACTACCTTCTTTGTAGTCCCGAGGCGACTGCGGTCCTTAGTAACCACTTTTTCTAAACGGTTCATGCACCATCACTACTTCCTCCAGCCTAGGACTATCTGGATATTATAGTGCTCAGTTTTCTTGTGCATGTCATGATGAAGGGCTGACACTGAAATGTTGCCATTCTGCTGGTACCTGGATTTGCCAATAAAGCATCACTACTTTAGAATAGTATTTTAGGTAGCGTGTGCTACTTTTTATGCTTTTTTGTGACATGAATCTGTCTTCCACAACCTCACTTTTGTAACAGAGTTTGGATGAGCTGGAATTTCTTCTGCATACTAAAACTTTTACACAGCCCTGTATGTGGACAGCTAGTAATTTGAGGGTAAGGTCTCAATGCTAAATTTATAACAAGCCCCCAACTATGATATATCATTTATAGTGCTGGTCTTTTTTATACAGTATGTAGTAAAGGGCCCTTTTATGCTTCTCCAGCCTCTGGGGTAACGACAACCTCTTTAACACCTATACTGTAGTTACATACCTGGATGTCTCATGTGCTGAAATAGGAATCCCAATGTGCGTCAGTCCTGTTTATATGTTATCATACAGCCTGAGACTAAGGTTATCATCTCGATGAAGACAAATCATTCCTTGGCCATTCAACTATTACACTACATGAGCACTTTTCAAGTATCATTTATTCTGATTCAGACTGAAAGCCCCAGCAGCAATAAATACTAAATGTTATGCCTTACGGATAGCACGGTGTAGTTAGCGGTGCAGTGCATGTGATGACCCCTGTGATCTCGTATGATATGAAGGTGACTCATATAGTAATGCAGTGATGTAAGACTTATGAGGCATAGCATTCAGTTCCAGAGCCTTGGACCATGAGGATAATCATCCTAACTATGCCTCTTAGTTCTGCCTCTTAGATTTTGGTATGTTTTAGCTTCTGTACACAGGGGGTATCAGAAAACCACCATCTACAGATACATCAGCAACTGAATGACAAGCAAGAACTCATTCACTTCTCAATCGTCTTTTGGTTTCTGCATTTCCTCTCTGGTTGGATTTTAATAATGGTCTGAAATAAAACTGTTTATTTGGAGCCTCCAAGTTCTGGACTTTTGTTTTTGAACTTCCTATACTTCCACATTAGGTGCACCTGGAAGTAGTCTGCAGCACAGTTAGTGGTTAGCTTGATCTCTTTCTGAGCACGATCATCCACTGATATAGCCTAACTATCAAGGAGACCATTTATAGTCACCATGCACTAGTAAACCACTAAATTCTGTATACCAGCAGCAAGCAAGCAAAGACACATGACTAAGACGGTAAAATAGGTCATTACAGAACATTACAAAGTGGCTATTGGGCCCAACTTGTCACTCTTCATGAGTCAAAAAAAATCCTTCTTGAGAACAATTAATGTATGTATAGTCAAGGCACATTAATAAGGATCACTGGTCCTGCAACATTCTCTGTAATCTTCCTAACACATCTCTTCTATGGTACCTAATTAAAAGTGCAGGCAGTAAACTTGGTGTTCCGTGTTCCAATAATCAACATTCTGAGTTTGTTGTTTGTTGTTAAAGTGAATAATCAGCAGGTAACCTTTACTATAAAATGTGTCCCAAAGCTACATACAATCTAGTGTCAGCTGTAGAGGATGCACACTAAGCTTTATCTATAGGACTTCATCACCTGATGGAGGCCAAAAGAGTGTCATTTTGACCTATGTCAGACCAGATATAGGGTATGCCGCCAAAAAATAAGTATGAACTAGTGTAGTACACTATGATATTTCATACAACAGTATACAGCGAAAAACATATATGGTATTGCATGTTCTTTCTTTGATGGAACGATGTATCCCACTGTATACCATATACCTATTTGATATCTGGGAAGTAGATCTATTGTCCACACTGTCTGGTTGTATGGGACATCTTTGGAATTTGCTATTTTGACTCTGTGTCATGGTTGGTTTATATGTCTCGTCTTTCTAGTGAAATTTGTCCCTTAACTGATGTTAGTTTATAGTGTTTGATAGGGTACATCAGGGTCAGATTGCAGCTCAGGGTTGTCCCTTTCAGAGTGGGTGCTCCATGTTATAGCACTTAGTGCAGGGCTTAACAGGGTGATGATAGTTGGTTTTGCTTTTGATATTTTTAATTGATATTGTTAATTAATTTGTTGCCGAATTGACATTGAACCCTTTCTGGGGATAATTAAAGGCTTCTGTTAAGTTAAATTCCAATCAAATTTTTATAATTGTGCAATGAACCTATTAGAGTTATTTAGCATTTAGTCATTTAAGGCCGTTATTTATTTTGCATTGGTCTCTGAAAGTGCACTGTATACTATTAAAGTGGTTGTAAGCTCATTAAAAAAGTTGTTTCAAAGCCTCTACCGGAGGCCACTCTGACCTTGCTTATGTCATCAGTGATGTTACAACAGTTTTATGTTCCGCCTGCCAAATCCATGGGCTATGCCCTGGGTACCCTGTCACCGTATATGGAACAAGCTCACATGGGTGAGAGGTATACTTGAGCCAGTAATTGAAAAAAATGTCCGTACGGCTCAGAAGAAGGAGCGTCATGCTCTTAGAGCAGCGTTGTATATTACTTGTCATGTGATCAGGGTAGCAGCATTCTTACCTAAATTTAAGCCTGCTACAGATGGTTGATTGACTGCAATCCTGCCATTGAAAACTACTTTTTAGGTGAATGGATAATCCCTTTAACAGCACAGGTGATTACAACTACTGCTGAATGTTACAGGACTGTACAGGACAAGTTGCTAAAACTCTGCACCCTTCTCTGATATCAGTGCTTTGCAGTTATTGGCTGAAGGTTCAGTACAGGGACTTCCTGATCTGCCCATATCCAGCATGCACTCTGTATTTAATGAAGCAGATGGCGGTGTTGTGTATGGCGTGGCATTGACAGACAGAGGCAAAGCCAGCACTTTCCTGAACATAAGGCTAAAGGTTAACTTTTTGCTCTATAGGAGGGTACATGTACTTTAAATGTAACGTAAGTATTAATCGGAATTCATACTTAAAACATCAGTATCCACATGTCCATAACAGGGTACATCTCAGTAAAACAAGGCATTTTGAACACTCTCGTAACTACACATCTGATCGTGGTACCCCATACTCATCATTGTACTCTATTCTATATTCTCGACTAGCATTGCGGCCTCACACGCCGTATGTGCCAGAGTATATCCCCAATTTTGCGGCTCTGCAAACTCAACGCAACTAGGTGCAAACAAACATCTCTCATACACTTACATCTCACATCATCTCTTACTGGTGCCTAGCGCTGCTGCCCAAAATGCTTCGTCCATTGTCACATCAGTCTACACACCACATTTCGTACTGACAATAAACATGAAACTATTCATTTTACTACTAAACATCACATATCATAGTAATAATTTCCAAATCTGGGAAGATAGTGCGTCTGTTGTAACAATCTGTTATAGTGTCCCTAGTATGCGCACACTAAACAGTCGTTGGACTGGTCTTATGTATCTAGCAGCTTTGTCACATATGGGTTCAAGGCACCATTGTCAAATGTAGGTTCATGGCGATAACTGCTACCTCAGGGTCGGAGTCCCTTCGGCATCATGTTGGTTTTGGCCCCGAGGTCATCAGGGCTTTCTCACTGGCAGCTTGCATCTTCAGCCCCTGGTCATCGGGCCCTTTCATTCTCTGTTTCAGCCCTCTGTCATCAGGGCCCTTTCCTGTGTGGCTCCCCAGCATAGTGACAGCGGCCACGCAACCTTCTCAGAAACAGCAGCTGCCACATCACTGGTAGCCTCAATCACTGCTGCTGCTGAGGTGCTTCCCCTATCTACACTGCTGCTGTTCCGGGCTACTGCTCCTCTCGCACACACTGCAGGCTCTCACATGCTGCCGCTGCTCCCTGTGTCCTCTTATGATGCAGCTGTAATCACTTATATGGCCAGGATGGTCACCGTGCCATCACCTGGGGGTGGAAATTAGTCCTTATTCACAGTCCCAGCACAGAGGCAGTCCTAGTGAGTTTCAAGACCTTTCTGCAGGTGGGCCCAAGTTCATTTTCACTCCAAAACCGCAAAATCACAGTAAATAATCATGTGACCTATGTCTCTGCAGGTCCTTGATTACATAGAAGTCAATAGGCAGGCACATCAAAAGAGGGTTAACCCCTTACGCTCCTCACTTACAATAAGGCTGAACAAAGTGAGGGATCTCTGCTCTTTTTCTGGTAATTTTCTCTGATTTCTTGCTCAATTGCAAGAGGAAACAGTTAAAAAAAAGGAGGGATGCAACAAAGAATTTGGAATCGTGAACAGACGTCAGCAGACCCTTGAGCTCCCAGTCCGTCTCAGGGGTTGGATCTTTAGCTGTATCGGGCATGTATGGTATAACCTGTGGATATGTCATAAATATCCATTTGAAATGAAGCGTAAATGTAAAGGAGGAGGAAGAAGCAACTGCAGTATATCGAATCCAATCATGACGAAATCGTTATTTTAATAATCTGTTCCTATAAATGGAAGCAGCATTAAAATTAAAATGCCAAATGGGCCCAAAATCTGTCCCTGGATGAGACCCTAGCTGTCATTATTGCCCATCTGTGTGCTGAAGTGTTCTGAATCTGTTTGGAGACAGAATATACGGGAGAGAACTGCAGTTTACAGATGGTCAGTGATTCAGCAAGAATGGAAGGTTTATTGATGATTAGTATCACTGAGATGGGCTAAATGGGAGATATTGTGGGAGGGCTTTGCAAGAGGTACATATGATCGCACTGTAGGGGCCATTTATTAGGAACAGCATGAACACTTGCATAAACCTGTCCTCCATTGGCCGTCCCACAGCTTTGGCATCTACTTCCCACTTCCTGGCTGTAATAGTGTAATAATAGCTGGAAATTTACAGGAAGATAAAAAGGAATAAGGGAGAAGTTTATTCATAGCGGCTAATATATAATTTGTCACATGACATTTGTCAATAATCACATGACAAGGAGACGACTGCAGGAGTTGACTGACATCCATCCCTTGGATCCTGCACTTGTTGCAAGATGGATCATAAATCAAACCCCAACACCATCCTATGCACCCCAAAAAATACTCGCTGCTACCACTGACGATTTTACTGTAAGGCAGGTCAGCCGTCTGAACTTTGGTGTGTGGGCATTCACTGCACTCCAGCAGTACAATTTACAGTCTTATCGGGGGCTATAGGTTTTTATATAGAGCAGAAAGGAGTTAAATTAATAGAGTTTAAGACTTCATTACAAAAAGTAGCAATGCTTATAAAAGTACAAAAAGATAATACAAAAAGGACAAGCATGCAACACAAAACAGTTACAAAAATAGAAGGAATTTAATTTTACTTTTAGAAAAAGTAGGATTCCAGACTAGAGATGAGCGAGCATACTCGCTAAGGGCAATTACTCGAGCGAGCATTGCCCTTAGTGAGTATCTGCCCACTCGAGATAAAAGGTTCGGGTGGCGGCGCGGGGGAGCGGTTAGTAGCGGCAGTCAGCAGGGGGGAGCGGGGGGGGGGGAGAGAGGGAGAGAGAGATGTCCCCTCCGTTCCTCCCCGCTCTCCCCCGCTCCCTGCCCGCCACCGCCACCCGAACCTTTTCTCTTGAGCGGGCAGGTACTCGCTAAGGGCAATGCTCGCTCAAGCAATTGCCCTTAGCGAGTATGCTCGCTCATCACTATTCCAGACCTTACTGGTTAGATTGGTCACGAAATCTGGACACTAAGAGACAAGCTGGGGGTAGGCAGTTCTTGTAGCTCGTACAATCTCTGGGAGTTCTGACCAACGGGGCTCTGTGTCACTGGGGTGACAAAGGCTTTCACAGCCACACCTTCTACATTCTACTTATGATAGGTATACAGGGGAGACAAGCTGATTGGATGCAAGAAACTTTAGGATGAATATACAGTTGAATATTTTGGTCATATCTAACCATAAAGGACTCTTAGTGGGAAACTATGGCCACCCTATTTCAGAACATGATTTTATCTATCTACAGACACCAAGCATGGTGTAGGAGAGATTATTGACTCAGTAGATACAAGTTCCTGCTGAATCCAGAGTTTGCACAAAGATGGAAGTGGATGTGCTTGACTCATCTCCTGATTCTGGAAATATGATTATTCTCAGTCTATGTACCATGAATGATCTGGAATCTCCAGAATAAGGGAGCTCCATGTAAAAGATGTTCCTGTGGCCACCGACTACTAGAAACAGGAAAAGTATACACATGCTAAGAGGCCATCCTTGTTAGTGAAAGACAGATAATTGGACCAAAGCCAAATTCATGACTTCACTAGGAAACTAATAAATATTGACAAAAGTGACTTGGACAAGATTTATGACTGCAAGAATAGGATACTCTGTAACATGATTATAAAAATATTATGATACCCTGTTTCCCTGAAAACAAGACCTACCCCAAAAATAAGTCATACCCTGATTTTTCAGGATTTTATGATGTTAGCCCTACTCCGAAAATAAGCCCTAGCTGAATTACATCTGAAGAAAAAACTATACATTACCTAGCAGCCGTGGTCCGTGTCCTCCTACTGGTCTCCGGCACTCTTGCTGGCAGTCCTCAGCCGCAGACAGAAGATCGCTTCCTGATTCCAGGATTCAAGAATCAGGAGATGATGCCAAGTCAAAAATTAATACAAGACAGGGTCTTATTTGGGGAAAACATGGTATGTTTGTGCTGATCGTTAAAAACAACACAATAAAGTGATATCATTTCAATACATGTTTTGTCTTTTATTATACATGTGAGTAGTGCATGTATTGGAGCCACTAGAAAGGATTATATTAGAGAATTCCATTATCAGCAGGGCTGATTCTATAATAGCCTGCAGGACTATGGGGAATATCAGATGTCATATACAATAGTCTGTATTCTGTTGTTGGAGGGTCCCATGGGCTATGATGTTTTTATGTCATGCCAACCGAGCGACCACAACCTGTATGTCATGAATAGATAGTGTTGGGGGAACAGGCAGGGACAATAGATTCTATCTCCCTTTATTAAAAATGTCACCCTCACATTTCTCCGTTTTCTCGGGTTCGCAGGTTGAAGAGATTTTGTGACGAAGCGTCAAGCGCTTCAAATTCTGTTATCTGCTCCTGTAGAGTATAGTTCTTCTATGTGGAGCGATGGTAGCAATATTTTGTCTCCAGTGCTTGACTACTCCAGTGGACAGAGCTAGCGTCCGCACGTATGCTATCTCGCTGGGCAAGATGGAGGCTAAATCTGTTTCCTGTGACTCCATAGGGTTTAAATCCCCTGACTAATACCTCAATAAGTAACTGTTATCTGCTTCTATTTTTCATTATCCCTTCATCTTATACATAGGATTGATCTCAGGATTGAGAATTTTCCTGCTAAGCAGGAAATCTGTTCTCCATAATATTCACCCAGATAATCCCATCTCGATTATATAATGTCTGCAGGGCCCATCATAAACCTCATGTGTCTTCTTGCAGCTTTTTCCCAGATATATAGGATCAGAAAGTATCTTTTAAGGTTCAAGAAGGAAGTCAAGAAAATTTGCAAGTTATGTAAGTTTCTAAAATGTGAAGAATTTCTCTAAAATTTTTGAGTCCTTAATAGTAGATGTCTATTTTCTTCTCTTCCTCTCTTCTTTCTCTAGACTTTCGACCAGCTTGGGCAGACCAATTCAATAAAATCATTGCCAAATTTGTGAAAGGTGTGAAAGGCCATGTAATTAACAAAGGATCCTTACATATAGATATAGACATATTCTTCATATTCTCTATCATCTCCACTCTGTGACCCCCACAACATCATTCATCCTTAATCATATCCGATTTCTTCCATTATGATATTTCGTGGCAAAATACAGATCTCCATGTGGTGAGTAATGTCATTAGTCAGGGCCATGTGTGTGACCTCCGTTATATACATGGTGCGTCCTCAATATTCTCAAACATATAACCCCTATTTGCCCAAGGCTTTCAAAGAGGTGCTTATACCTTCAGCTGCAGCAGATGTGCCAAGGAGGATTGCCAGCTACCTGGGTTCTCTGCCCATCAACCCATTTCTGCCAATACTTTGTACATTTCATCTAAAGCATTCCTTAATCTTATACATAGGATATAAGCAATTTTCCTGCTAGACTAAAGCTCACTTGTAGCTCATTAACAGCTATCAGAACAGGAAATTTCCTCCACATAATATATACTTTATACAATACCTGCAGGGGTCATCATGAATCTCATTTATCTTCTCCTTGCAGCCTCTTCCCAGATAAATATGATCAGAATTTATCTGCTGAGCTTTGAGAAAGAAATCGAGAACATTGACAAGTTATGTAAATTCATGAACTGCCAACGTGCATCCAATTTCCATTGAGCCCTAAGTTCTGAATATCTATTTCCTTCTGTTTCTACTTGTTTTCTTCTAGACGTTCCACCAGCTTAGGCAAACCGATTTGAGAAAAAAATGGCTGAATTTGTGAAAGTATGTCACAAGTAGATCACTAAAGATCCTTAGACAAAAACAGTGTCATCTCTTGTTTGTGACCTGTAAACAACATAGCTCATCCATGTTTGATTCCTACCATTAGGTCATCCAGTGGCAAAATGCAGACCTCCATGATCTTGTTTGTCTGAGACAGATTTGAGTGATACTGGAAGGAGAAAATATGAGAGAAGAGACTCCCTATCTGCAGATACTACTGAAGAAAAGTGCATCAGAAACGGCATGTTCTTCACATAACAAGCCTAAGAAGTGCACTTCTCATACCTCACTTCATCAAGACACCTGAGAGAATGAACAAGACTTTTCCGAAGAGGATTTAGAATATATTTGTGATAACCTTATATTAATTTCTGGAAAGCCGTCCAAAATAGTCTGTAGCATCTGCAATATAACGGTCACTCCAAAGATGTCTGTCCTGAAGATTTCAAGTAGGTCAACCTAAAGCCTTTAGACAGGACCATGTGTGTGACCTCCATTATATATATGGTGGGTTCTCATTTACCTCAGACACATATTTCCACCCAAAACTTTCAGAAAGCCGCCTGTACCATCAGCTGCAGCACATGTTTCGAAGAGGATCGCCAGCACCCTATGACCCGTAATATCATTTCTATCATTAGTTTATACATCTCATATTAGGTTTATTGCTTGTTGTGTTAGACCATTGTTTCCATTCTCTTTCTTTACAGTTGAAGACATGGATGTCACAGAGTTTGAAAAAGATCATCATGCAATGTGAATCCTTCCAGATCTGCATGTCTTCTGGAAGTATGCCAAAAACACAAGTTGTCAACTTACATTTATAGCCATTCTATTACAATACAAATATAAATCGGTAACCCCCTTCCCTGAGTCTTCTCTGATGTTATCAATGTTTTCTCTTTCAGCTCCGAGTCACTGATTTGAGCTATTTTAACGACATCTACAGATGGAATGACCTGTTTGTGCTGCTTAATCATGTAAAGGTCATCCATATCGGATCATGGATGAGGATAATGACATCATACTTTGCAGATTCTATTATCTGTATGGTAAAAAGTTTTTATTCTCTCAATTGTTCTCCACATGATTCCAACGTTAGGTAAGGCGCAAGTGGGTGAAGATCTCTTTCTCTTCCTTCTAACATCAGGGTGCCCCCATCTTGAACGTTGATGAAGGTCATGTCCAGGATTAAGGAGTTCTCATTATGTCTTTGCAAGGCAGGTTGGAAATCATTGGGTGATGATCTCTTCATCTTGGTCCTGAATATCATTACTAGGTCCTTTAAGAAGGCATGGCTTCAATCAGTGAAAAAGTTCACATCAAATCTATAATGCTTGAACAGATTAGTGGCAAATGAAGACCCGGACGCCAAAGGACACGCTGGCCAATACTGTCAAAGCTGATACTGGCATGGATCTCACACAACTGAAAAAGCAGTGCAAAACCGAAAAACATGGAGGGAGCTCACCTTCATGGTCGACAAGGGTCATGAACGACTAAACGGCTAACGGCAACAAAGTTCATATCCAGGCTTGAGGATTTCCCACTATTCCAGTCTAGGTCTTTTTTTCCTAATTTTTGGATAAGGGTTAAGAATAGGGTAAGGTAATTAGGGTAAGAGGGGAGTAATAATTCTGCAGCGATGTTACGCTAAGGGTTAGGGGTAAGTGTATGATGGCACCTTCCTTTCTTTCTGAATTATAGGGTGCACATGACCGGAATGAAGGAGATGTCCAGGATTGAGGATTGCCAATTATGCCCTTGCAGTGTTGACTGAAGGTTCGGACTGATTGTGTGATGATCTCCTCCTCTTCTTCCTAAATATTCTTGATTGGTCCCTGCAGAGTGCATGGATTAGTACAAGTCCAGGCTTGAGATGTTATGTTGCATGCTAGGCCTCCATGTGCCCAGGTTATGCTCAGATAGGAAGATGTTTTTTGGTGATGGTGCTTCTTCTCCAGTCAACATTGAGTGTATAACATCCCAGGCATCTGACCAATAGTATGATAACTAGAAAGATGAGTACAGGATGGATGGCATAGCTGATGCTGCTGAGGAAGAATGTAAGGATGGTCGTCATGGTGGAAAAGTTATGTTCAGTTACCTTAGACGGCTTGTTTGAGTTCACAACTTTTTGAATATAAGCCATCAGCCCTGGGTCTTCTCTCTGTGTCACTGAAACAGAAAATAAAAGAAGTAAAATGGTGACAAGAAGAATGCTGTTTTCTGTATAAAATGTTTGAAGTGCCACATTGATATATAAAATGTTAGGAGTCTTTGAATGCAGCAATAAACAAAAAATACATTTTAAAAAAAATGTGAAAAAGTTAAAAATAAAAAACATTCCAGAATTGCAGGTTTTTTGTTTGTTTTTTTTTTTTAGAAAAAAAGGAACAAAAACCAATGAAAATGTTTTATGTTCCCAAAAATTGGATAAATGAAGACATGAGATCATCCTGCAAAAAGCAAGCCCATCAATGGAAAAATAAAAATGTTACAGCTGCTGGAATGCAGCGACACAAAAGCAAATCTTCGAAAAATAAGTGTTTTTTGTGTACAAAAAAACTGTATAAACTTGGTATCACTGGAATCGTATTGACCCAGAGCATAATCGTATCACATTATTTATTTTGCACACTGAACGCTGTAAAAAGGAAATCCAAAAAACAAATAGCAGAATTATTTTTTTCCCCAATCCCCTTAAAAAAAACAATAAAGGTTATACAGTACATTATGGGTACCCAAAAAAGGTTCGTCATTAAAAAATACAACTTGTCCCGCAAAACACAAACACTTATATGGATATGTTGAAAAATTAAAATGACCTGGAATGCGACAATGAAAAAAACAGAAAAATTATTGGGTAAGTAAGGCGCAAACAGGCTTAATCACTAAAGGGTTAAGCTATTTTTTTAAATTATATTGTTCTTTGCACCTAGGCCTTAAGTAGGCAGATAAATAGAACATCTCAAGCACTACATCACTAGATAATAATGTATTTATTTTAATGGCCAAAACCTAATTACACTCAGATTTAAAACTTTTTGGGTGGTGGAGATGGTCTTCAGTGTGGCCTGTTTAGTGTATGCTACCATGGAAATGAATATACCAATGACAAGGTATCAAGTCCATGCCCACCTAATATAACAAAGTTAGGAACATAAGCCTTTAGTAACTTTCACATTTGTATAGTCATACTGTATAGTCAATGTAGTAAGTATACATAACTGGGCTCTTATGAGTACTACTCTTGATGTTATAGGAGAGAAATGGGTCCTCAGAAATAGGAGCCTCAGGTGCAATTACAATTTCCTCACTCACAATTGCTATGCTATTGAAAACTTTATAAATACGCAAAATAATGTTATTTTGCCAATCCACCTATCTGGCACTGAACAAGAAAAATTCTGCAAAGTTGTCTCTCATCTAGATAACAGCCATGATAGATATTGGACCAGAATGGTCTATGTTCTGCAAAGCAGAGTTCATAGTTTGGTCATCGAAAGCAAGTGGCTCTTTGGAGAGAACATAATTGTGGAGGACAATGCAGGCCTTTTGTCACATCATCAACTGCATCTAATTTCAGCTGAATTGGCCCTGTGAAAATCCTCCATTTTTTGTTAGGATTCCAAAAGTGCACTCAACCAGACGACTTGTCTGTGTGATCCAATAGTTCAAAATTCTTCTCTGGTAATTCAGGTCATGATTGGAATATGGTTTCAACAAGTTTCCACACATCAGGAATGCCTCGTCATCAACCAAAACAAAAGGCATGGGAGCTCCATGTATTTCAGGAAATGGGTGAGGTGAAGTTAATGCAAATTCTCAAGAATAGAGTCTCCATCCCAAGGCAGAGTTCTTGAAGCCCTAGAGTCATTTGACTGGCCGTATGCCTCAATGTCGACAGCAACAAATTGATGATGGGAGTCTGCAAGGGCCATAAGAATTGCAGAAAAGTATTTATTGTAATTGAACTATTCGGATCCACTTCTTGAAGGCTTCTGGATTTAGGTTTCCTGTTAACAGGGAGGAGCAGCCACATCTTTACACTAAACATGTTTCAAACTGCTTAAAGAGTCACTCTGTCAAAAACACATTTTTCCATCCCTGCCATCATCACCTGATTGCTTGTCATACTCTGGCAGTCTCCTCTGTGCATTCCAGTCACTTCCTTGCACTGCAGCCCCCTGTCTGATGCTTATCAAGCACAATCTTGAGAGGGAGAATGTTGGGACTTGAGCCTAGGAGCTCCTGTGCTCCAGGCGGCGGCTCTACTTGCTGAGCTGTCGAGTCCTTTGGATAGCTCCCTTGCATGACCTTGACCTCGTTTCCTGGCTCCTGATCCAGTTACTGTTTTGACTCCACCCTGTTTCCTTGATTGAACATACTATAAAAGCCTAGACCTTCCTCCAGTTCCTTACATGATTATTGCGCTCCCAGCCTGTAGTTAAGCCCCACTTGCCTGCACCTCCTTCTACAATTGCTGCATCTGTGTACTGACCTCTGGCTTCACCCTGACTACACTACTTACCTGCCCCTTTGTACTGCAACTGATACTATCTGTGTACCGATTTCTGGCTTCACCTTGACTACGTTACCTGCCTGCTTCTTTGTACCACAACCAATACTACACATGTACTGACCTCTGGCTTCCCCTGACCATGCTACCGGCCCACACTGGTCGCAATAAGAGACTTCAAACCTGCACCTGATCGTTATAGAGAATTTTACACTTTCAATCAATCCTATGATGCATAGCACATCATTAGCTGAAGTTATACCGTGTTTGTCTGTAGGGGGTGGGGTGGGGACAGTTTAATTATCATTGCCTTTTTTTTTCACCTAAATAAGCTATAGACCATAAATATAGAGTCAGGAGGATGAACTGCGATCTCCTCTATTTTACATATGTGACAGGAAAACCCGTGTACGCCTCTAAGCAATTTCTGGGGTAGATCTATTTAAGAGCATCAAACAAACAGAGAAACTGACTAAAAATGAATCCATAACCCCCAAGCAGATCTGAGCTGGTCAAAACGGAGATCACATGACCAAATGAGGAAAAAGACGACTGGAGTTTCAGACAGAAAGAAATAACTAACCAAGGTAACACTAACTCACTTATATATACTGGGGGAATAGCTACATAGTGAAGGAATTAAAAAAATATCACATGACATCTCAAGGATGATTAAAAACAAGCAACCATGATCATAGAAGATCACTGAACTAGGAGTAGTCAGATAAATAGAACTTAAAGGGGTTGTCCCGCGAAAGCAAGTGGGGTTCAGCACTTCTGTATGGCCATATTAATGCACTTTGTAATGTACATTGTGCATTAATTATGAGCCATACAGAAGTTATTCACTTACCTGTTCCGTTGCTAGCGTCCTCGTTTCCATGGTGCCGTCTAATTTCAGCGTCTAATCGCCCGATTAGACGCGCTTGCGCAGTCCGGTCTTCTCCCTTCTGAATGGGGCTGCTCGTGCCGGAGAGCTGCTCCTCGTAGCTCCGCCCCGTCACGTGTGCCGATTCCAGCCAATCAGGAGGCTGGAATCGGCAATGGACCGCACAGAAGACCTGCGGTCCACCGAGGGTGAAGATCCCGGCGGCCATCTTCGCAAGGTAAGTAAGAAGTCACCGGAGCGAGGGGATTCGGGTAAGTACTATCCGTTTTTTTTTTTAAACCCCTGCATCGGGTTTGTCTCGCGCCGAACGGGGGGGCTATTGAAAAAAAAAACAAAATGTTTCGGCGCGGGACAACCCCTTTAAACACCAGATCACTAGATAATGAAATGTATATTTTAGGAGCTGAAACCTAATTACACTCAGATTTACCACTTGATTGTGAGGTGGAGATTAATTACGTCCGGGTTCACATGAGCCGGTCAGATTCCACGTGCGGGAGGCTCGTAGCGGATGCCGGCTGCAAGCCCGGTTGGTGACCCTGCATACAGCCGTGTAATTGTATTGCGTATGACCGCGTATGGGCTGCAGGAATATCTGCGACCCTAGATCATAATGGGCTCTATGTTGCAAATATCCGCGGTAAAATAGAACATGGATGTAAGCAGATTACGCAATTCTGACTGGTAATGTGAGCAGAATTGTGTAATCCCATGTATTTGAGTGAGCAATGTATAACCGCGGATCATACAATCGCGGAATCTGCAATTCAAATCCAGTCATGTAAGACCGGCCTAACAGAGATTATTTTTCAGCCATGTTCATCTGCAATGTAATTATAGAGATGGCTCCTCCATAATGTTTCATCACATCTGTAGCCCTGGAATTATAAAACAAATCTCCATAGATTCTATTTAAACAATTCAGTATTTTATAATTGTCTGAAAGATCTTTAAAATGGCCACAGACGTTAGATTAATATCAGTTGAGCCCACCAATTTTTGTGGGATTTGCTATCCACTTAATTAGTATGAGGGCCTTCTGACTCTTCTTCAATGGCAGGGAAGAGAGGGAATAAGCAGTTAGATTGCTACATGGACAATCCTTTTGTTCTCAGGGTAGATAAGTCGCCACAGGAGGTGTTTGCTAGTGCTTTTGTCTTCTCTCCCCACTGAGAATGCATGCATGTTGAACCAAACTAAGTATAGATGTATGTGTGTGTTGGAGGTTGGGAGGAGTCAGTAGGGAAAGTTGTCATATGAATCTTGACTTATCTAACATATATGGCCAGCTTTAGATCAAATGAACAGGACAAATTATTTCAGTTCTATAGACTTGAGGACACTACAATATTCATCTTCTCCACTATGCTGACAAAGTATTGGGACCCCCCACCAATCCTGTGCTGTTAGGTGAAGGGGATATGTAAATCAGATATGTGAACATTAGTCATAATGGAGAGTATCACACAGGCATACCCCAGTACAGAAACTATCAGAATGCCACGAGTTGTAGAGTTGACAGACTTCTAATGCAATATGGTGGTGGGACGTCACCTGAGCAACCAATCAGTGCTTTTGGACCTTCCAATGTCCACTGTTGGAAATATTATTTGGAAATGGAAACCATCTGGTGTGTGCAGTACAGCCATATCTAGGGAGACCTCATAAACCGACAGAACATGGACAACAAAGCCATGTACGAACTGTGAAGGCATCACACACATTGTCTTCTGAAACACTCACTCAGGAGGTCTCACAGGCCATTGGAACATCCATTATCATTCATTCACCAGAATCATTCATAAGAAACTGCATACGAAGACTTACCATGGGCAAAGCCCTCCACACATCTATCGGACTTGGGTAAAAAGCATGCCTAGGAGTGTTACTGTAGTCATTCATCGAGGCCAGAGGAGGCCCAACACTGTGTTGGAAAATGTGAATAAAATCAAATTTCATTGCCTTCTGTGTGTACCCCAATACATTTGTCAACATAGTGTATATGTTGTTATATTAATGAAGTACTGTTAGCATGCATTGCTGATGTATCAAAACATCTACTATTCAAATTTTCTGAAGATGGCTACTGTTACTTTCGTCCTGGACTGCTAACAAAACCCTGAGATGACTTGGTACTGGAGCAGTCAGGACTGATGTGTTTGCTTGCTACACATGTGGCTAGATACGGGAGTAGACAGAAACTGGAGGTAGCGATCAGAGCGGGGCACTCTGAACCCCTCTGACAGAACCCACCTTGCAGCGGAGCAACCTCCCCGAAAGGGATGACCCCACTACTTCTAAGAGGACAGGTCCAAGGTCAGAAGGGAAACGGAGTACAGAGAACCAGGGACAAACAGTGACTGACAATAAATAAAAGATGAGAATACAGAATGCAAGGCAAACAGAAACACAGGAGCCAGACAACAGACAGGAGAACTGAGCAAGCTTACTTGATCAGAAACACTGAAATATAACCGACACTTACAGCCAGGAAGAGCTGGTTATATAGGGAGTGGGAAGAAACTGATTGGCTGACAGAGCTGTCAATCACCAGCGACTACCTCAGCTAACAGCTGCAGGACTAATTAACCCTAACTAGACAGGACCAAATACATTAACCCTAGCTAGTCAGGATAGAACCCACAAAAGCAAAATTGTGCTGGCAGAGAAATGACAGTGTGCTGGGTGTAATATGACAGCTAGTACTTTTGGTAACATGCTGAAACAGAAAGAGTCAATGTTTATTTATTTCATTTTACAATGTGGTGTGGGGATTATGGGACATCTGCTTGCTGGATGTCTTGCTAACAGGTGCTACCAGGGAAATATTCACAAGGGCTTTGGCAAAAATGGTCAATATGTATTGGATTTTACAAACTAGATTGGTGGGACCCCCAATGATTATGAGACTAGGAATGTCTCTTTCCTAATTCATCATGACAGTAAAAGTGCTGCTCAGCTTTTTCTGTATTACTCATTTGAATCTCCTAGACATATTTTCATATAAAACCAATATGCCATAAATGTTTATGATTGGAAAATCCCTTGCAGATAATATTAGTAGTTATTCCGGTTTATATACAAAATGCAAAGCTTACAATGTACGCCGACTCGGCTCCCATGTGGCGCCACTCCTCATCTCCTGAGAACATATTCATATTCATCCATATATATAAATCACCCATTCATATCATACAGAATACTGCTCCAGGCCTGTTATCAGATGCTGTAAAAATAAAGTGTGCATTAATGAAGTGTGTATTGTATATGGCAGCATGCCTGAACATTAGTTTGCATCAACAGGCCATATGGGAAGTAGTCAGGCAACAGGATTAATTAGGACAAGACGTTCAGAGGACATGGAGATAAGTAATGCTCACAAGGAGGTTACTCCAAATAAGTGTGCTCTTCTTTGTCCTGTCTAAATGCAAACAGCTTGAGTATTTTGTGAACATGTCCTCAATGACGGTAAGAGATACTTGGCTGGCTAAAGACATAAGAAGGTAGTCAGGAGATCTGCCAATTTCAGTGGGAATCCATGGATCAGTGGCGGCCAACCCAACATGAGGGGCTTCAAATCCATGACTCCATCATATTCTGCCAGGGCAGAGTCAATGGGTAGACACAGAAACATATAAAACAATATTATACAGCTGTATCTCCATATATTTTATTAAGCCCAAACAGGTTTGGACTCGAAAAGGCCTTCTGAGATCTGCTGACGTCTTTGTCAAAATACAGAAGAAACACATACCACAAGGCATTTGTAGAACATACATACAGATAGATAGATAGAATACACAGGGCATAACTTTTGGGGAATGGCAAAGATGCCATAGTGCTCCAATAAGAGAAGGAAACCGAGCAGCTCTACTGTTTTCTATAGTTTGGCAAAGCACTCAACGTACAGAGGCACTCATGTCTGATCATTATCCTTGGGAACAACTATTGGGGATGCATAGGATGCGGTTGCACCCGGGTCCAGGAGCCTTAGGGCTAATGCCCATCGCCGGATTTCCGCTGCATGAAACACAGCTGAATTCCGTGGTGTTACACCGCAACTATTAGGTTCTATTGAACCTAATCATGCAATGTGGAATTCCGCAGCGTGAAATAAACCACGTCATGTTCTATTTGCCGCGGGAATACACGCGGCTGGCTTCCATTGTAGTCAATGGAAGCCGGCCGTCATGCTATACTTCTGCTGTCAGTGCAGTGGAAGTATCTCGTGAATATGAAAACCCACCCACCGCCGGCTGCATCACACGCTGTACTGCGCATGCATGTCAGGCGAGACGCGCACAGCGAATCCGGGAGGTGAGTATGCAGTCTATAGGGGGGTGCCATGACAGACTCCACTGCAATATTCCACTTCGGAGGTCCGTCATGCCCGTGGGCATGAGCCCTTAGGGGCCCATAAGGCCTCTCTTCTCTATACAGAAACCCAGTACTATGAATAAAGCATTACATTTGGAGGACCTGTTACCGATTTTGCATTGGAGCCAAGAAGCTTCAGGTTACATTTCTACTTGGGAAGCTAGGAGCAGCATATATGTTGGACTTTTCCTAGGGCATTATATCAGGCATATATATGGTACTGGGAATGAGAATGACTTAACAATCGATATTTCAGCTGAACGATTAGCGAACAAGTCAACAATAATTTTTACACTTGCATGAAATGAACGATAAGTAAACAAATTCTCGTTCATCTTTGGTCGTTGGCTGCGTTTACAATGAATACTGTTCAAACTCGAATGAGCCAGCGATTTTGTGAACGACGCATTCTGTGTAAGGGCTCAGTCACAAGGGCGCATCAGCACCCGTACACCGGCGCCGATGTGCCCGTGTTACTGACAGTTAGAAGACGGCCGTATCTGAAGACGGACGTCTCTCTGCAGCGCTGATGAAAGAACACATGACCACCAATGAAGCCCGTCACGTTCTTCCTCCCGGCGCTGCAGAGAGACGTCCGTCTGCTACATGCAGTAACACGGGCACCGATGTGCCCGTGTGACTGAGCCCTTCAAGCAGCTTTAGATACCTCTCTAAATTAAGGTGGCTTTACAGCTGTAAGATGTGTTAAACTAGATGAGAAAGTTTTAGCATTGAGCCTACTTCGAAATCCTTTCTCTCTATTTTCGAATTTGCTTAAAGGCAATCTGTCAGCTGGAACATGTTGTCCAAACTGCAGGCATCATATTATAGAGCAGGAGGAGCGGAGCAGATTGATATAAAAAGTTTTATGGGGAAAGATTCATTAAAACTTGTATTTCAGCTTCAAAGTCCCCAAAGACAGAGATAAGTTTACTTATATCGCTCAAAACCGATATCCCAATTCTACTGTGAAAAAGAAATGTTGCATAAATGAAATGCAAGTAGTAAATTAGGTCTCTGCATCGCAGGGATGAACTTGTTATTATGTTTACACAGATGGTAACATTTCATCTATTTTACATTAAACACAACGTATCATTGGCACAACAATGTCTCTTCTATATTGCACAGTCTCTGTGTGGCTTTTGCTTTTTATCTTATACCTCCCACATTCTCTTTTCATTCCCCAGCACTTGCACATTTTCTCCCTCCCCGCTCATGTTCCCTCCTTCTTTCTGCTTTCTTGGGAGTGTTCATGTCTACAGAGCGTCTTAGGTGACCTGCCAAGTGTTTGTGTAGTTGTAGCAGTGAGAGCCAGTGTGTGTGTATGAGTACAAGACATTACTTCCTCTCCGCTGCTCTCATTGTAACATCACCTTTGTCTTCATCTCACTACCTGGATAGGGGATCAAGAATATTTCACACCTGTTGCTACAGAAGGGACCCATCACTGCTCCCATAACCTGCCTGACTGCCTCCATACAGGTGCTGCAGGCACTGTTGTGGTAGGTACAAGCTATTCAGAAGTTTGTATAGCAACAACAAGCTGTAGTTCATCTGAAAAGTGGAAGACTTAAAGCATGTACATCTAAACTCATCAGGACAACATAGCTGGGAGTTGAGTTTTGGAGTCATCTATGTGGACATGGAAAGAGACGTCTCAAGGAATTTGATAGTTAGTCTTTAGTGCATTCTCCTCTGTGCTAAGGAACAGAAACACTACTTCGCAAGGAGCAGATTCTATTAAAGCTCACACCGGATTCTACAGAAGAACACAGGGATGAAGAGATGGAACAATTGAACCAAATCTCCAGAAAACAGTTTACAGGAACCGGTTACTAAACCCATCTTCCAAGCTGGATGAGGACATAATAAAGCAGTTCTTTACCACTACTGCTTCTTTGGAATGCCAGATTGTCCACCTGAGAGAAAGATGACCAGATATCTTCTGCACCCTGCAGGAACTAACATTCCCATCCGTAGAAATGTTATTAGAACCTAATCCTATTGGTTTAGCAGTGTGAAAGTCAATTTCTCTTCTAAAGAAAACAGCATTTAAATAAGTCAACGTGGAGACTACAAGGAAAACATTAAGGGTTTTGGAACACTGAAGACAGCGGATAACAAGGTTCATCTCATGCCTGTCTTGACCACTGGAGTCTCCTCGATTCCACATCAGATTTTACATTTCTGTGACATGAGGCACATGAGCAAGATGCATTTTTTCAGGACTTATTCCTATGAGATTCAAGTCGAGCAGAGTCCCGAGGACATCGCCGGCAGCATTCAAGGGATCAGATGGGTATGTTTTCTGTGGACATTGAAATGTTTGCCATGAGATTTAGTGTCACTGTATAATCGGTTGTCATAATAAGACGCGTGTTTACTAATAGTTACTCTTCATTGTACTATCGCTACACCGTCATTATTTGCTGGAACCTATATTAGGAAAGTGCAATTATGATCAGTATTTCAAGAATGCAATAGGTAAATGTAAGGCTTCCATGAACATGTTGCAGTGCCAATTGTAGAGAGCTCGACACGATACTATTATTACAGGTATTATGACAAGGAGATGGTTCTTGGAAACTATTTGTTTTAGAAACACAATGTCTGCTGTAATGAACATGGTGTCTCCTGCCTCACTATGCTTTCTGTAGGCTTACCTAAAAGTATACGTCAAACAGCAATTAACCCCCTTGAAACAAGCCCTGTAGGCTTATGTATGACAATTTGATTTCCAGGGTCCTTATAGTAGAGTTATTCTGTAGGGTTAGGAATAGAGATGAGTGAGTAGTGCCTTAGCCGAGTATCTCCCCGGTCGTCTCTAAAGTTTCGGGGGCCGGCACGGGTGACAGGTGAGTTGCGGCGGGGAGCAGGGGGGAGAGAGGGAGAGAGAGAGGGAGAGAGAGATCTCCCCTCTGTTCCTCCCCGCAATCCCCCGCCGCTCCCCGCCCCCCGCCGGCCCCCGAATCTTTAGAGACGACCGGGGAGATACTCGGCTAAGGCACTACTCGCTCGAGTATTGTGCCTTAGCGAGTATACTCGCTCATCTCTAGATAGGAATCAATGTTTTTACGTTGCACCTTGAGTGATTGGGGCTGATGGTTATTGGGCATTGGTTTTCATGTTGTGGCTGAGGTTAATGCACATAGCAATACTTTTGTGTACTGAACGTATATAGCAGCACATGGCTTCCGTATGGATAAAGACCGACAGTATAAGTACTCCACGTGACATTACATGGTGCCGCCATGAAGCGCCATATGATCCTACACCTCTGTATGAAATCAGAGGCACAGGAAAGTACAGTATGAATAGGATATACAGACATGAATAGTCAAGCACATAAGGATTAAGGCTTTCCTCATTAAAACTCATTTTACAGTAAAATTATACCGTAGGTGGTAATAGTAAGTATATATAGAATGTTACTCAAAAGTTGACGGTAACCCTTCGCAAATATCACCGAGCTTTAAATGTTTTTCCCATCCGCTATAAGAAAAAATACAGTTGACTGGTGTTTTTTTTAGAACTGCACTATGGATGACCTATCCTCAAGACAGGTCATCAATACTTGATCAGCAATGGATCTGCCAGTTGGAATCACCACCGATCAGCTGGTTGAAGAAGCTGTAATGCTCTTCTCAGGCCTGGGACGTCATATACATCATTCATATGGCTTGAGAGCAGCTCCGCTCCATTCAAGTGAATGAGACTGAGTTGCAATACCGGGCAAAGCTGCTATATAATGTATGGCTCTGCACCTGGTATGGAGTGAAATGACAGTGGTACTCACCTGAGCAGTGCAGTCACTTCAATCAGCTGATTGGCAGGGATCCTACCGATGAGCTATTGATGACCTATCCTAAGGGTAGGTCATCAATAGTGTAGTGCTGGCAAACCCCTTAAAATTTCCTATAAAAAATTTTATGAAAAACACTCAAGCTCACTTTTTAATCCCTTACTGTGGCAATGGTCTATAATCCCCCCTTGGTGTTTACATGAGCTGAAGTTGTATATCATATATCAGCATATGTTTGCTGCACCCAATCAGTGCAGAGGTCACATCGTGTACGCATTGACATCACTACTGTGTCCTGTGATTGGCAGAAGCAGTCATGTGCTTCTGCAGCACCTCGTAGCTTTTGGAAAACAATGTTAATGGTCTTGCACTAGGTCTTATGTAAGTAAGTAGCTGATTGGTGGTCAACAGTTTTTGCACTTTTCTATCTTATCACTAACATTCAGATCTTTGAGCAAATTATTAAACAGCATGTATGCAAGTACTTGGATGAGAATGGAGTAATTAACCAGAGTCAGCATGAGTTTGTAACAAACAAGTCATGCCAGACGAATCTACTTTCTTTCTATGATAGAATCACCGACTGGGTTGATCAGAGAAATGCGATGGGTAGTATATCTTGACTTTAGTAAAGCATTTGACAAAGTATCTCATACCATACTTATTGAAAAAATGACCAAATATGGTACTGACAAGGCAACTGTTAGGTGGATTCACAACTGGCTGATTGATCGTACTCAGAGTGGTCATAAATGGCTGCACAGCCAAGTGGAAGAATGTATCAAGTGGGGTACCACAAGGCTCTGTCCTGGGCCCAGTGTTGTTAAACATTTTTATAAATGATGTGGAGGAGGGAATTGATGGGAAACTGATCAAATTTGTCGACAACACAAATCTAGGAGGGATAGATAACACTCTCTAAGATGTCCATTACTTCTTTCTTCAAAATCCATAGGTTTGTACTATTTTCATTGAATGTGTATGGGCGCCCTTTATTCTGCTACACTATTGCTATGCGATGATATGTAAACTAGGCAAAGAGAATTGTATAGTGAAAGTGACTTGCTGCAATAGTTTTCATTATGATTTAGTATGCAATCTTGTACAATATATTCAGAAGTGTATACAATGTATCATACAATGAATCAGGTTTTGATCCAGGTGACTTAGAACTATAGCAGGTCCTCTATTATAAGTTCACCACATGCTAATACAGTGCAAGTTACCCTTCTTTACAGTATAGTCAAATTACAGGTATTTCTTCTTTCAAGTCTTTACTTGAATTGCACTTCCCTGTCATCCTCTACTATATCAGTATTTATCAGAACCCTGTCATAGAACGTATTTCTAGAGGATCAATATGACATCCCAGTAATGAGGTTACCCCAAGCATAATTGGGAGTTCATCGCCTCTGACCAGAGCTGTCTGGATAATCAGCATACTGAGACGACCCAGTCTTATGTTAATAGACCTAAATCACTGCATTACCAAAGGTTCAACAACTCTCTAAAGTACTTTGAGTTTAAATTGGGAACTATTTTTAACATTTCTGCTTGCAGTCAATGAAATGAAACAATCTTTAGAGGTTGACTTAGTGCTTCTCGAATAGCTGACGGTTCAATATTATGTTTCAGACTGCAATAGAGCAATCAAGGATTGCAGCAGGACAGGACAGAGATTGGAGCTCTCTTGTGTTTAGCTCACATTAGGCTGGGCTCCTGGGTTCATATCCCACCAAAGACAATGTCTGCATAGAGTTTGCATGGAATTACTCTGGGTATTCTGGTTTCCTCCCACACTCCAAAAACATACAGTTATGTGAATATAGATTGGCAGCACCAATGGGAATAGAACTCGATATCAGGAAATATAAAGTGCTGTGTAATATGCATGCACTATATAAATAAGGCCGGTTTCACATTGGTGTCAGAACCTCCGTCTAGAGGCTGCAAATACTGGAAGAAAAAATGCATGCAGTGCTATTTCTTCCGTCCAAAAGGACGGAAAGCGAGAAGATCCCATCATAGTCAATGGGGGAAGTCAAAGTCAAAGTCCCATCCAGCGTTGTTTGGTTCTATGCACAGACGGAACTGTTCGGCTGTGGGGATTCCCCTTTCCTGCTCCCCAGATGGAGCAGGAAAGCGGAATCCCTGGGACAGATGTGAAACCACCCTAAAGGTGATTGAATTGTTTCCTTTTAATGACAGCAAGGAAATAACGCTGTGGAATAATGCTCTGTTTCATAACTTTATGATTAAGCTTTATTTATATAGGAATAGGAACAAACTCTTGAATGTAAACGCAGGCTAATAGTCCCATTATTTTCCTGTTATAGATGTATCATGTAGGGTTTTCTAACTCAAAGTCTGACATTAGTCCAGGCCACACATGATGCTGTGATATTGGGCAACTTGTCTCCTAATTTCAGTGTGCTTAGTTCCACAATGCAATTGGAACTTCCCTGCATAAAGAGCAAATAACATTTGGAAAGACCTCAATGATTGGTTGCCTTTCTTATATATAAGGTGCTGCAGATAAACTGCATTTCTTAATGTTACGAAATGTATTTCTTGTGGGCAATATATTCATCATTGCCTAGGGATGTTCTGTAGACACAGTGCAATGATTCTGTAGATTATAGGCTCATGTTAACCCTTTCCAATCTAATTTGTATCCTGGTTTTCCTAGGAGGGTTACTCTTTTTCTGCCGTTATACAATGGCGTTATCTGCTGGCTAAAGCCAGTACTGCATGAAGTGACACGTTGGATAGGCTCCGACAGCAGGGAGGCTGGCAATATACAGTAAGAGAACCCCGATGGATGTCTTCCAACACCGGAGCTGTACAGCCTTAAATCATAATGTCTTCAGAGGTCAGACAGTGGATTGAAAAGGGTTAATAGTCCGTTAACATGGACCCATTCTTGGCCTGATGTAAACGAACGACGATCAACAATTTGTGAATTGGCACTCAATTGCCTTTGTTTATATAGGTCAAGAATCGCTGCAATGGGGGCATACAATAGTAGTATGATCGTTCGTCCCCATAAGCTGGCTATCTCCCTGGTCATTCGAGGAGGTGTACATCCAATCAGCAAACATTTTTATGTTCACTGAAAATCAACAATCGGCTGACAAATAAGCGTTCGCTTGCATGTAGGTTGAGTGTTGGCTCTTCTAGACTATTGGGCAAAGAATCGTTTGGAGGAATGTCCGTGCCTGATAATCAAGCCGTGTAAAAGGTCCTATATTCTACCCTCTTGTCAATGCAGGCATGAAGTTTGCCAAGTTGTTTACCACATGTTGAACATAGCTTAATTGGCATTAGATTAAATCTTGTGGATAAAGCTATTATGTTTGTTGGGATATGGACATAAACTACAAAGATGTAACCAGAAATCATAGAGCCCTATGACTAAACTTCGAATGGTACTAAACTTTACCATGACCACCATCAGTAGTGAGCGATTCGGTTGTGAAAAGCGGAGATAATTTTGGTCTAACTTCTGTACTTTGTTCCGTACTTCTGTTCTTCGCATCTTCTACCCTCCTAATCTTAAATCCATATTAGCTAACTGCTAATGATATTTTGTCATTGTATATCATATTGTATAGCACAATCTAGAACCGTATAGCATGAATATATAATTGAGCTTTTCTCTTATCAGTACTACTCCGGATGTTGTAGAAGGGCCAAAGAGTCTTCCGATATAGGATACCCCGATGCAAATTAAATCTCCACACTCATGATAACTGAATATTTTTGCAAATACTTCTGATGGTTCAAGCATAGAGGAATAACATGAAGCTCCTGGGCTTCAGAGCAATGAACAAAACTATGCATTTATAATACAGCACAACAGCTACAGCATTGACAACAAGTGAGGGTTTCACAGATGATACTTAGATAAGAGTGTCGTATTCTGTAGGACAGAAAGTGGCAAGATAGCAGCAAACCCATACCAGAATAGCTCAGTGAATAAATACTATACCAGATCCAAGCTCAGTACATAAATACAGCACCAGAGCCAAGCTCATAATATAAATACAGCACAAACAAACCTTAGTTCAACCATACAATACTGGAGCCAACTCATAACATTAATGCAAAAGTAGAATATAAGAGATTGTGCTGTTGGGCAGCAATGGGCTGACAGCAGGACCTGGGAACATCAGAGGGAAGAGCCAGAGCCAGGAGGAGAATGATTCATGTACCTCCACAAGACTCTGTCAAATGAGGGCAGAAGATCATTTGGCTGGACAGACCTAAAGGGAGGGGAGATCGCCCCCAGCCTACATCCACCTGGTACCCCTACTGCAATCTGGTGGCCAGTGCTCTATGCAACTGTACAGGTTGCACATAGCAAAGGCCACCCATGTAGAAACCACATGTGCTGAGTATATTGTTATGCCCAGTGACATTTTCCTCTATTACTCGGTGTGTCACAATAGTTCTAGTCCTTTTGTAGCAGGACAAAAAAAGTGCATTTATTAAAGAGATTTTTGGATCCTCCTTTCTGCATTACGTCCTGTTGAAAAACTGTTGAAGTCCTGTATTTCATCTGATAAAGTAGCAGTCAGTGCCGGTTATATTTATATAGCATATGAGGTGATATCAAAGTCACGGGCTATGCTATGTGGCAATGTCAAATATTTAGAAGAGCATATTCGTGAAAGAGTGAAGAGAGTTAAGTGTGTCAGCATGGAAGGAGCCAGCTGAGTGGAAATATTTGTTCAAGGTGCTGCTGACGTTCATAGGCAAAGGAACCGTGACATAAGGAGCCAAACCAGGTAAATATTAAGCACACAACATTCGTCTCCTTGTAACCATTGAGTCATGACATTTGAGGAAAGTAAGCTGCCTCAAGTCTATCCTGTGCCATCACCCAGCATTGTTTTACATGAAGGGGGAAATTGTGCCGGAGCTAAGAAAGTGGTCTGATAAGCCAGTAGACTCACATTGTATAGTAGCTTTTTATAGTTTTCACAACTTGGTTTACATTTTAGTCTTTGAAAGTAATTGTCAGTCTTAGATAAGTTGTCATCATATGGCCAATTGGCACATTTGGAGATAATAGAAAGAACAGAGGGGTCTAAGTTGGATGTTGGCTGTTGAGGACCGCATGTTGCCCACTGAAAATATGGATATGACCCCAGTTGATCTTATCTGGTGCCCTATAATCACCATTGAATTGGGGTACATTGGGCCCTCTATCCATCTATACAGAAACTGTATTTATAATCGTTGATGTGATGATATCACAGTGTGCAGTGATATCATCAACAAGCTCTAACATAGACCATAGCAACGAGTGGTTGGCTCCAGAGACATCTCTCTATGGGCTCCAGAGGCAACTCTCAATGGACTAGTGATCTGCCAATGCTTTAAGGCCCATTTTTGTGGAGGCATTGCAAAGGCTCTTTGACCATTATTATAAATTGCACTTAGTAGGTGGGTTACTCTATCTTCAATCTTGCGTTTTTGCCCAGGAGCTTCAACTTATGCTTCAGTCATGCATTATTATGTCAGAGGTTGTGCTCAATTGAACATCTTGTGTTCTGGTAGGCCAGTCCAACCCTGCCTATAATTATTTGCATTCTCATGTTACTGCAAGTGAAAAAAAAAATCAGATAATTGCTGATTAGGGGGGTTGCAGTCAGCAGAAGCACCTACCTAAAACTCCTGGGCTCCAAAGCAAGATATATAAGAAGGTGCCCAACTATAATGCTTCATTCATAGTACTGTTCTTCTTATATGGGGAAGAGAGACTTGATGGGCCCCCTAAGGTTCTAGGGCCAGGTGCAATTACATTCTCTGCACCCATTGTAGTTACTCCCCTGCTAGTCAGTAAGACTTCCCAAAATAAGCATGTCTGTGAGCTGTAGTCATCAAGATCAGAAAATGTTCCACATTTCATGTTTTTACTTTAGCAAAGTTAGTGGGATCTTGGAGCGGTATATATTATGGGTCTGTACGGTTACAAGGATACCAAAATTCTTATATTTTTCTTAAGGTTTTTCCACTTTTCCACAATAAAAACCATTTTTTTTTTAATTATTATTTTTTTCTAAACTCACTGCATTCAAAATCTTATAACTTTTTTATTTTGCGTTCTTTTTAATGCTTTTTGCTGTGCAGGATAAAAAGCATGTTCAATGTATTGTATGCGTCGTTACGAAAGCGTCAATACCAAATATGTGGGATTTTTTAATGTTAATATGAAAAAAAGCATAAAAAAAGGGTTTTTTTAACTTTTTTTTAAAACATTTTTATTTTTTTGTACTTTATTTTGCTCTTATCTTTACACCATTTGTGTCCCTCTGAGGGACTTACAGTGCAGCACTAATGATCGCTACGATAAGGCATGGTAGGACTTCTCTCCTGCCATGCCTTATCGCTTATTATAGCGATCTTAGGTTATGGCAATACAGGACGCCGGTATCTGGCGTCCTGTTGCCATAGCAACCAGGCGGGCTCTCGCGATGTTATCGCGAGAGCCGGCTGAAGTCACAGGGGCCTCTGTAAACCCTTTCCCTGCCGCAAGCTACTTAGATCGCGGCAGGGATGGGGTCAACGGTGGGTGGGCACATCTACTAGCTGCTATGATCTCACGCTATCCCTATGACGTAGGGGTATGTCATTTTGCAGGCAGTACCCCGCTCCCATGACGTACCCTTACGTCATGGGGGGAAGGGGTTAAAGTGAATGGGCAGAGCTGTTATACCGCATACAACCAGTGAACAGATGTGGCTCTGTGTTTGGAAGACAGCAGCCATGTTTTTTCTCATCATGTACAACTCCTTTAAATTATATCATTTCACATTTTTTTGGAAATATTGGTGGGTTCTGGATAGTTGAATATAAAAACTGGATAGCAGTGTTCAGATTGTACATCAATGTCATTTCTATTTGCCGATGGGGGTCACATCAGCGAGTGGTCAAGAAGCATGCTTCCTGATAATACATTGGTAGTTGGACACATGTCATCGTTAATTTATTAAGTACCATGATTAATCATAGCTATATATTCTGCAAGAATGAGGAAATGGATGACAGCAGCTTACACTCCTACAGTTAAGGGGTTATATTAATGGAAATGGGTCAATAGGTTAAGTACGGAAGAACTGTTCCGGCTAATTGGAAGGCTGCATTCTTCCGTTTTGGGCACAGTGATTGCAGATTTTTATCTCATTCACATACTTTTATAAATTGCTGACCCATCATTGCTCAAGATCATAATTAAGATTATTGATAGACGTCAGCAGAGTACCCAGGAATGGGAACGCTTAGAATACAGAAAACAATTAGATGATATGTAGCATGCCTTGTCAAAAATTAGGATATGAGATGAGCAAAGAATGGTAAAGTATCTCCACAGCACCACCTATCTGAAGGTGGCTTCCTTGTTCGTTAATGTTTGACATTTCGACAGGCTTTGACAACATAACTAAGGATATAAGCCAAAACAAAGTCTTCTTCAGAAGGAAAAGACACACTTCTGTAGACAGCAGAGTTCTAGTTAGAGGCCTTTAATGTGGAGGTAAAGTTTCTCCTTGAAGAGAGCGCCAAGTTGGTGTAGGTAGTCTTATATAGGCCATGCAATGCTCCCTAGTAAAAAAAGTATGCCAATAGACTGCAACCCTGTAAGTTCTCCATCCAGTCACAGCTTTCATCCAACCAGGTCTCTGTTATTCCCACTATGTCACAGTTTTTTTCAGACATTACTTCCAGTTGGTCAGACTTCTAGCATTAGTCACCATACAGTTTTGAAGGTTTTGATTATTTTTTATTTTAAGTGTATCCCGACTAACTGTTCTGCCAGTCCTAACTGTACTAACCCCTCCTACCGCTCCACCCCATTTCCATTACTTAGTCCAAGGTCAATGTCTATACTGTCCTCCCACCTGTCTCTGTGATTATCCCCCCCCAGTCCCTAGTTTAAACACTACTCCAACTTCTAGCCATCTGCTCCTCCAACACAACTGCATCTCTATGGTTGAATCTGTAGCCTACTGCAAAGTAGATTTTAAGAATAAAGACTTGGATTGCTATTTCAACATTTCATACAATCTAATTTTCATCTTTTTATATGCTTTAATCTGAAGCCTGTATGTCCTTCATGAGGCAAGAGTATGTATATCTTCTTAATCCTCTTTAGCTTTTATATAAAGATGGAAACAAAGAACATAGAATTTATAGATTTATTGTGCCATAAATATCAACAGACGCCTAGTAGACAGGTTGAGTTTTGTATTTTTGCCTTGGGTGCTGAAACTGCATCTTAGTGAACTCTACAATTGAGTTTTGGGGAATTAGTCAAGTATGTACAAGAGGACAATATGGCAGAAACTGTATAGTTCCTGTTATAGGCGTTTAGAATTTGCTCAAATTCCACCGTGTATTTAAGATGCTATTAAAACTTACCTGAGTTTAAATTGCCCCACCTACTCCCCCTTAGCTATGTCCCTGATGATGAAAAGTGGCTTATAACTCATTGGGCTTTTTTGCTTTCTTCTGGATAAATATTGCAGAATAATAGGTTGAGCAAGTTGGACAAGCATTAGAGATCAGCGAACGTACTCAGTAAGGCCGATCTCGCAATCGAGCACCGCGATTTTCGAGTACTTCACTACTCGGGTGAAAAGTACTTGGGGGCGCTGTGGGTGAGCGGGGGGTTGCAGAGGGGAGTGGGGGGGAGAGGGAGAGAGAGAGAGCTCCCACCTGTTCCGCGCTGCTACCCCCCGCTCCACCACGCTATGCCCCGCCCCACAGCGCCCCCGAGTACTTTTCACCCGAGTAGTGAAGTACTTGAAAATCGCGGTGCTCGATTGCGAAATCGACCTTACCGAGTACGTTTGCTCATCTCTAACAAGCATCCCTTTTCAGCCTAAACAAACTGTGCTACTGATTTTGGAATGAAGAAACTCATTCATAGGTTTTATTACAGATCTCCATTAGAGATGAGCGAGCATATTTGTTAAGGACAAATACTCGAGCAAGTATCGTCCTTTTCGAGTATCTGCCATCTTGTCTGCAAAGATTCGGGTGCCGGCGTGGGGCGGGGCGGCGGGGAAGAGCGCTCTCTCTCTCCCCCCCATGCTCCCCCCTGCTCACCCCAGCCGGAACCCGAATCTTTGCGGACGAGCAGGCAGATACTCGAGTATTTGTTCTTAACGAGTATGCTCGCTCATCTCTAATCTCCATCAATCCCTTCTAGCTAAGGCTTAAAACACTGGTGACTAAATAGTAGATTGTCAACTGCCAGTAACCCCCAACCTGCGAATCTGAACATATAAACTACCTGCCTCACTTAATACATTAGGTTTATTTATACTTTACTAGGAACGGTATTGGTTATTGATCGGTTCATGTCCTGGTTATACGCCGATCATAATGGAAAAAACAAGTCCATGTGTATAGTCAACTGGAACTGGGTTTATTGCAACAAATTTGTAGGATTTTTGTTTCTCCCTTTGTGCTGGAGAATATCTATCTCACTGAGCATTGAATGACAGCTGAGCGCTGCCTCTGATTGGTCACAATTTCTAGAGATGAGCGAACGTACTCGGTAAGGGCGATTTCGCAATCGAGCACCGCGATTTTCGAGTACTTCACTACTCGGGTGAAAAGTACTCGGGTGCGCTGTGGGTGAGCAGGGGGTTGCAGCGGGGAGTGGGGGGGGGGGGGGGAAGGAGAGAGAGAGGGCTCCCCCCTAATACCCGCTGCTATCCCCCACTCCCCTCTGCAACCCCCCGCCCAACAGCGCACCCGAGTACTTTTCACCCGAGTAGTGAAGTACTCGAAAATCGCGGTGCTCGATTGCGAAATCGGCCTTACCGAGTACGTTCGCTCATCTCTAGTCACAACGCTCAGCCAATCAGAAGCAGCGTTTCAGAAGGCAGGGATTTTCAATCCCCGCCAGAAGAGGAGCAGAAGAAGAGTGCCGGGGACCTGCCAGAAGACGCGCTACTAAGGTGATGTATTATTATTTTGTTATTTTATTTTTTCTACAGTTATGGACTATTTTCAGGATAGGTCTTATATTTATATGAAAATCCTCGTCGCGGCCTCATTGAAATCAATGGGAGAAGAACACTATCTCCTGTCATGGCTGGGGTTCTAGATAGGTCACAATCAAACTGAAACAAAGGGTGAAATTAAACGTTTTGGTCCCCATTTGACCTGGTTTACATTCTGTTCTGTTATTCGCTACTCTTTCCAGAAAAAATACTGGACCAAAATGTTTTTTTTTAACTCATTAAAGTCTTTGGTTCTGTCCAGGAGACCCCAAGATTGAAAGGCTAGGTGTACACTAAAATGCAGTGTAAAACCAGCCTAAGGTGTATGGCCACCTTTACAGCATTGTGAGAAGATGGTGAAAATGGCTGATTTTCTGATATATAATAAGAAGAATTCTTTATACATTTTTCAGTTTTCGAATTGCAATATGAGACATAGGAGTAGAACAAAAGGAAAGGGGGAGACGAATTAGGAAATTTCCAGTTTATTTGTTTTCCTGTTTAGTGTCTCTTTAATGATTTTTCTTTTCTTCATTGGCCGTATCATTAACACTTATATCAATCAAGCTTCCCGTCTCACGTAGTCACAAGTCTAAATTTTACAAGTTTTTGGCAAGAAGAAACATACAAGACTTTATGGAAGACCTTATGTAAAACAATAATTGTTTTTAGAGCATTAAAAAAAAAGAATTGTCTGAGCATTAACCCTTTCCAATCCACTGTCTGACATCTAAAGACATTCTGATTGAAGGCTGTACAGCTTTGATGTCGGAAGACATCTGGCAGGGTATTCTTACTGTAGATTACTAGCCGCTCTGTTGTTGGGGGCCTCACCAGCATGTCCCATACTGCAGTACTGGCTCTAGCCAGCAGATGACGCCATTGTATAATGACAGAAAGAGAAAGACCCCTAGAAAACCCTGAATCCAAAATTGGATTGCAAAGGGTTAAATCGTCAGGCTATAATCCTGATGAAGTTACAGCCCCAAGCATTCGATCGCCACTTCCTAAATGGCTTTTATAGACTAAACCTATGCATATAACAATACCCAGAGGTATCTGCTGCTCCGTCGTCAGCGTCTGCACAATGAAATGTTCCAGCTATTTTTACCACAATAGGAAATGGGAGTTTATTTTAAGCTATTGAGGTGTCATAGACTGCGGGAACAGAATCCAAGCCGTCACATAATCCACAGATTATAATTCAGTGACATAACCTTGGCCAGGAACCAGAGCTATCAATATCAGAACCTTGTGGGAACATATGCCATCTAGTCGTATTACGTGTTGATTGAGATGAAATTCCTTCCTCGTTACATTTGTGATGCAACTTCTTGTAAAGAAGCTTTTCAGCACTTTTGTGGTGGTCCAGATAAATAAAAATGGACATGTAATTACGGCGGTCAACGTCAAAAAGTACCCCACTGCCCTGCACTCCCCATTACATCAGCCACTGCACTCGCGGGGGCTCATAGAGATGGAATGGCCCAGTTCAGCGGGAGCTATAAACTATGTACACCCCTGAACTCCAGGACCCATGGGTGATGTTTTAGGGCAACTTCACACGGGCGTATTTGTGCACGTAAAATTTATGCGCGCAATATGCAGAGAATGGAACCCATTGATGTCAATGAGGTTGTAGAGATTTCTCCCGATTTTCATACGTGCAAAAAAATAGAAGATGCTCTATCTTTCTGCGTTTTTGCACAAAGGTCTGCATAGAAGTCTATAGGGGGTGCGCAACGTGATGTACAATATGCTGCGCAATTCCAGTGAAAAAAAGAACACATCCGGAACTCATTAGGCTAAATAGCCATTAAAATCGGGGTGTGTTCGGTTGTCGCACGCAAATGAGCATTCCCTGCGAGCGCAAAAAGTACAGTGAAATACGCCAATGCACTATTTATTGCCTTAAGGACCAAGCAATTTTTATTGTCGCATTGCCATAGACATGTTATTGTTTGGGGACGAGTTGTACTTTATAGTAGCACTACTCAGCAGGAGGAGAAGGCAGGACGGGGCAGGAGCTCCGTCCCACCCCCTCCCATTGCAAACAGCCGGCAAGGGGTGGAGAGGAGCAGGGAAGGGGGTGGGAGTTTAGCTGTCATGCTGCTAAACTCCCTCCCACCTCCCTTCTCCGGCAGCTGCAAACAGCCAAAGGGGAGGGAGGAAAGAAGGGGGAGGGAGTTTAGCAGTTACGTTACCATAGGAGTCTATGCAGCGACCAACATATTCCCGACGTAAAAGTGCCCAGCGTTATATTTGCCGGCTGAGCAGTTTTATGCCGTGGGAATACGTCTGTGTGATCTGATGCATTGGAATCCAATGCATGAGATGGTAGCGTATACTGGGCGTCCGTGAAAACGGTGGCCGATATACGCCCGTGTGAATAAGCCCTTAGAACAGAAGCCTGGCTATCAGTAGTCGGCCAAGCCATCACCTTAAAAAGATGTATACATAGGTTTAAAGCCCATTAATGAGGACTATAAAAAGGCGTATTGGCCATCACTAAGGGGTTAACATTAATGAAACTTATAGATGCCATAAAAATGCCCTACAGCATGTGTTAAGCTATCACCAAATACAAGCAGCACAATGGTTAGCACTGAATACCACTGTTGGCTTGCAACCAAGACCCTAGGTTCGAGTGACATCCCCATGGGGTTTATGGCTCTGGTTTATCAATCCATGTAGCCCAGTTTCCTGGCATATAAAAGTCACAAATTTTGGTGCCATGTAGGGGTTTAAACAAAAGAATTTGAAAATCCACAATTATGTGCGTGGGAAGATCCTGCATGCATAATGGGAAGAATAAAATCCATTGATTTCAATGGGCTCATGCTTACTTATCTTTTTTTGCGCCTGTTGGGGGTGCAAAAAAAACCAGGACCTAATCTATCTGTCTGTGTTTTGCACACTAAAGACATCCATAGAGGTACATTGGAGGTGCACAAACACACACATCTGCCTGTGCGGGTATGCACTAAATGATCAGGGACGGGTGATTTCCTCGCCTATGCGAACGAGCAGTGTTTACGCAAATATGCTCCTTAATTGAGCAGGCATGAGTTAAAAATACACTCGTTCATTGCGCAAAAAAATTGCGCAGGAGCGAGCATATTACATTGCACACTTATCTGTCAAAGCCCTAAGAGGCCAAGAGATTTAGACAGATGTGTTAACCCTTTCCAATCCAATTTGTATCCTGGTTTACCTAGGGGGCTTACTCTTTTTCTGCTGTTATACAACAGCGCTATCTGCTGGCTAAAGCCAGTACTGCATGAGGTGATACGTTTGATAGGCTCCGACAGCAGAGAGGCTGGCAATATACAGTAAGAGAACCCCGACGGACGTCTTCCAACATTGGAGCTGTACAGCCTTAAATCATAATGTCTTCAGAGGTCAGACAGTGGATTGGAAAGGGTTAATCTAAATTGTGCTTATCCTGGTGACAATTTCCTTTTTTGCTGTTCAATCATTTGCCCGATCACTCAGCACTGTTCCAAAACGTCTTCTAGCCATCTTGTACTTTGTTCCTGACACCCGTGACTAAGCACTGCTCTGTTTTCACATCAAAATTTTTAAAGGGGTTGTAAAGGAGTTGAAAAACATGGCGGCATTCTTCCAGAAATAGCGCCACACCCGTCCACAGATTGTATAAGGTATTGCAGTTCAGCTCCATTTAGTAATATGAAGCTGCAATACCAGCCACAACCTGCAGAAAAACTGTGGTGCTGTTCCTGGAAGAAAGCCACAAGGTACTGAAATCTATTTACCTATAGCAGGTTAATATTAATTAGGGTGTAGACTCCCAAAGACAAACACTGATAAGTACTCACTTGTATTCGCAATCAATAAATGCCAAGAGTCAGATGGGCTCAACGAGGCTATTCTAGCTTTCATCTAGGAAGCGTACAAGCTTCAATCGGCCCACACAGGGCACAATAACCTGCTGAACTGCCTATTGTCTTGTGACTGGCACACATTATACACCATTGAGCTATTAGGTTGATGGACCTTTTTTTAGTCCGAAAGTGGAAGTGTTCTATTCCAATAGACAGGATACGGCTTAAATGGGCGCCTTCCAAAACCCCTGCCATTAAAACGAGCTTAACCTATATTATATCCAAAGTCTCAGAAGCTTCTGGGCAAATGGTTAATAGAGCACGTCAGAGCTCGAAATGATATATAATGGGAAAAGCTTTGCAAATATTCCCCTAGAACGAAGGGCAAGGCGGGGTGCCCTAAAGTACACTGTGTGTATCCATAGTGATAGCAGACTGTTGCCAAATCCACTCGGGACCGGAGCGGTGAGGCTGGAGAAAGGCCAAACTCCTGCCGGATGTGTCCTGTAATTCAGGATTTCTGGATCAGAATAGTGCAGGAAACC
The DNA here is from genome assembly GCF_035609145.1 of Eleutherodactylus coqui. NCBI lineage: Eukaryota > Metazoa > Chordata > Amphibia > Anura > Eleutherodactylidae > Eleutherodactylus > Eleutherodactylus coqui. The sequence goes on along the minus strand of NC_089837.1, from coordinate 464,896,385 downwards.
ATGTGCAATGATACAGGAGGAAAGGAGGGGTGCGCGGCTATTGTACGGGGAGAGGAAACACTCCCAGGACGCTATCAAATAGTTTCTTCTGTGCTACTCTAAACATCAACATAATGGCGCTGGATAGGAAGGAGTGGGGATTTACACTAAATGGAGTCACTTTATTTAATAATATAGTATAAAATACCATATAAAATAAAGTGAAGTGTAGATTTAAAGCACCCCTGTCAATAAGAAACTCTTACTGCACCATGTAGCGCTCTACTCCTTAAGCATCGCCACCTAGAGGAAACACTTCAAACTTGTCCTAGATCAGCCGATTGATCTGTAAGTCCTTTATGTATTAGGTCAGAGTCAGGGGCGTAACTATAGAGGGTGCAGGGGATGCGGTTGCACCCGGGCCCAGGAGCCTTAGGGGGCCTATAAGGCTTCTCTTCTTCATATAGGGAGCCCAGTACTATGAATAAAGCATTATAGTTGGGGGCCCTGTTACAGGTTTTGCATTGGGGCCCAGGAGCTTCAAGTTATGTCTCTGTGCAGCATGGTTTAGGTATGGGTACGGGTACAGATACAGATAGACGGGGGGCCCCAGCTCACGTTTTGCATCAGGGCCCCTGAGCCTTTAGTTACGCCCCTGGTCAGAGTGACACACAGGAGGGTACTAGGGGACCTAACACGGTCATAAACATCCTCAGTTACAACAAGGCAGTGACAGGAGTAAGGGCTCCTTCAGACGGACGTATTTGACAATGCTTTTTGCACACGCAGAGAATAGAACCCATTAATTTTAATGGTTCCTTCTCATATACTTTTTTTCGCGCATGAGAAAAAATATAATTTTTTGCTCTATTTTCCTACATATTTGCACACCAAAGGACCCCATAGAAGTCTATGGAGGGTGCGCAAATGTTCATAAAATACACAACAGAATGCACGAAGTACGCCAGAAACAGAACACTCCAGGACTTCATTAGGCTCTTTAGCCATTTAAATCAGGGCGTTGCTGGTGGGGTGTCCCCCGCTCATATGAACATGCCCTGCCTGCGCAAATACATACAGTAAAGTACGCAGGCATGCGCCAAGCTAGCCACGTGCATTGAGCGAATACGTTGCGCTGAGGTGAGCGTATTTACACATATGCTCGTCAGAAGCCACCCGTAAGGCCTCTTTTACACGGGCGTTCGACCGTACGGAACATATATTCGCATGAATTTTTAACAAACTCAACTCCCGATCATAATTGGCATATTTAAAGCCATTCGCACGGGCGCTGCAGCGCAAATGTAAAAAGCACACTAAAGCGATGGCAAGCAACGATCAGAATAAACCCTCGGAATGGCAATAAAATGCCTGATTAGGGACAGCTGTTTCTTTTCCCAGCGTTATACACAGAATAGCTCCCTCCCCCTACCTTTTTTATGCTGCCATAGAAGTCTATGGGAGCTTTCTGCGTAACACGGTGAAAAGACCGATCTTTCCATGACCCGTAAAGAAAAAACGGCCGAGAAAGATAGAGCAGGTCTTATTATTTCTCATGCGAATATTTTGCGCGGAAAAAACACGTTCGTCCGAATGAAGCAATTCAAATCCAACATATCGCATGGTCAGGTTATATGTATGACTATAGCATGTGGAAATGTCTGCGCAAATACGGTCATAAAAGCCGGAAGCAGAGATGGAAGAAACTTTAGAAAAAATTTGATTGATTCTCCAAATTGCTAATCATACGATGATAATGATGACACTCAGGGGCGTAACTAAAGGCTCAGGGGCCCTGATGCAAAAGGTGAGCTGGGCCCCCCCCTCTATCTGTATCTGTACCCGTACCCATACCTAAACCATGCTGCACAGAGGCATAACTTGAAGCTTCTGGGCCCCAATGCAAAACCTGTAACAGGGCCCCCAACTATGATGGTTTATTCATAGTACTGGGCTCCCTATATGGAGAAGAGAGGCCTTATGGGCCCCCTAAGGCTCCTGGGCCCGTGTGCAACCGCACCCCCTGCACCCTCTATAGTTACGCCCCTGATGACACTGTAAGCCTTCATCTGTGCCAATCCATTTTACCATCTCTAGCAACCGCTAAGGCTGGGCTCACACGAACGCAAGATTACCGCGTATTAGGCGCGAGATGACCGCGTGTGTGATACGCAGTCATTCGCAGGCAAACAAAGCCATAAGCGGCGATAGGTTGGCTCACCAGGGTTTTACACATACGGCCGTGTGAGTCGGCCTAAATTTATACATGCAAATTTCAGCAAGAGTTCTTATTTTTGAATAGCTCTCCACCAAAAGGACAAAAGCTGTCTCTCTAGCGCCACCTAGAGTTGGCTTACACTGTAATTTAATTTTCAACCCTATAGCCTATAGGTGGCACTAGAGAGAGTATTCTCACAAGATTGTGCAAAACTGAACAATAATCGTTCAGTGTAAACACTGCCAGTGATTGAACGACGAATGATAATTCATTCGCTTATCATTCATTGTTTAGTTTAAACAGACATACTAATCAAAGGATGATTGGTCGATGTAAAGAGGCAGTCATTCATTTATGAACGCCTGCCTGTTAATGTGAATGGAGGCGGGCGGGCCAGAAGAGATCTCTGAACCTCTTCGCCTCCAGTCACTGAATGATTATCACTCCTCTTTTAAAGCCCCTCTTGAGATGACTGTTGGGTGGTTAAGCAACCATCCGGTCTAAAAGGGCCCTAACTCTTCAAGTCCCGACATTGATAACTTTACCATGAAAATCTGTCCTTAAATGTAGGGCTCTTTCAGACAAACATATTTGCACCATGCATTGAACATGTGGAATTAGCGCTTTTCATGTGCGTGCAAAAAATAAGACCTGCTTCTTTTTCCTGCGTATTTTCACACAAAAAAGGGTCCAATAGAAGTCTATGGGAGGTGTGCAAACGCGTGCACAATATGCACCAGGATGTGCAATATGCTGCTTAAAACCTCCAGGGAAAGCACATACCGGGACCACATTAGGCTTTATAGCCATTTAAATCAAAAGGGGGTGTGGGTCCCCCGCTCATATGAGCACTTCCATGGGATGAAAATCTATCTCGATGATCACATATTTGCGTGGTTTGTTACTAGACACGGTCTTGATAACTGTACTCCATAGAATCATAGAATGGTAGAATTGGAAGGGACCTCCAGGGTCTTTGGATCCAACCCCCTGCTCGATGCAGGATGACTAAATCATCCCAGACAGATGTCTGTCCAGCCTCTCCTTGAAGACTTCCATTGAAGGAGAACTCACCACCTCCCGTGGTAACCTGTTCCACTCATTCATTACCTTCACTGTCTAATATCTAATCTGTGTTTCCTCCCTTTCAGTTTCATCCCATTGCTTCTAGTCTTTCCTTGTACAAATAACAATAGGGCTGATCCCTCTGCACGGTGACAGCCTTTCAGATATTTGTAGACTGCTATTAAGTCTCCTCTTAGCCTTCTTTTTTCCAAGCCAAACATTCCCAGATCCTTTACCGTTCCTCATAGGACATAATTTGCAGACTGCTCACCATCTTGGTAACTCTTCTCTGAACTTGCTCCAGTTTGTCTGTCTTTTTGAAATTGGGGTGCCCAGGACTGGACACAGTATTCCAGATGAGGTCTGACTGAGGGCTTATGGTATTCACGCCCAGCCGATATACAGCGTCCCTCTCTGCAGGGGGAGGAGGCTGGAAGAGCTGGGAGCAGTGCACTGAGCTCCCGCCCCCTCTCTGCCCCTCTGCACTATTTGCAATGACAGGGGACAGGATGGGGCGAAGCTAATTCCTGAAACTTAGGTCCGCCCCCATCCCGCCCCTCCCATTGCAAATAGTGCTGAGGGGCGGAGAGGGGGCGGGAGCTCAGTGCACTGCTCCCAGCTCTTCCAGCCCCCTCCCCCTGCACAGAGGGACACCGTATATCGTCCGGGCGCAAAAGCCCAGCCGATATACGGTCGTCTAAATAAGCCCTTAGGAAGAGTAGAGGGGGATAATTACCTCACGTGATCTAGACTCTATGCTGCATCACACTGTTGACTCATGTTCAGGGTGCGTTCACACGAGCGTAGGCGTATTTACGTTCACACGAGCGCAGTGTATAATCGCCGGAAAGAACGTTTTTCGGCGATCATGACCAGAGCTAGAAAGCGTATTTTCGTTTGTTCCTACTTTGCAAGCTATCTTTTTGGCCATCGAATATGCGTTGGCGCGTATTTCGGTCGCATATGTTCCGGTTTTTTTTCGGGTTGCCGTTTTTACGCGCCGTAAAATCGCCCGTGCGAACGAATACATTGGAAACCAACGCCTCAGATGGTCACGTTTATACGATTGGTCGCAAAAACGCACCGTTTATGCGCTCGTCTGCCCGCACCCTCAGATTGTGATCTATTAGTATATCCAAGTCTTTTTCACATGCGCTGCTGCTTAGCTCAATTCCTCCCATTCTGTATGTGCTTTTTTTTCATTTTTCTTGCCCATACTTTTAAACATAGAGTAATAGGCAACTCAATTACTATCATGTTAGATACTTGCATTTTCTGGCTGTAGTCTTTATTCAAGTGTGCAGAAATTGATTTTTAGAAAGTCGCAGAGTCAGAAAATCAGTTTCATTCATCTGAATGGGGTTGTATCTGTGGCAAAAACGTGGGCGGAACAAAGAGGAGACACTTTGTACTCCAGAAGTAAATATTTGTACTTAGGACATAATTGAGGATACTTTGTGACTGTCACGCTAGCACTTCCTTTAATAATATTTAAACCGCTGCTAATTATTTGGGAGGTAATTATGGCTATAATAGTGGTTGAAAAGAAAGTCAGCACAAGACTGTAAGAAGAAAAGATGTGAAAAGGTGTTTTTCCACGGCAAAAAGTATGCATCATGCACATGGCACAATACTCTGCGCACACAAGACTTTTGTCGCAAGTCACCAGCTGGCTAACACTATTCTAGTCCAAGTCCCCGTCGGAAAGGGAGTATCGGCTCTCTGAAGAAAATTTCAGCTTAACTTGCAACAGCAGTAATAACAGCAATATACTGTAATTGCAACTCGTTAAAGCAACCCTCCAGACCTGGACAAACAAAGATGGCCACACCAGCTTCTCTGACTACCTGACGCACACTGTGCACTAGTATCCGTCATTAGGCTAAGCCGCCCTTCATATTGACGAATTGTTTTTGTTCACTCTTTCGAAGGATATATCGCTCCGTGTAAAAGGAGCCGTGAGACACTACATCTGCTTTGATTGGCTAGTGCTGCCCACATGAGCAGTGCGGGCCAATCAGATCAGCATGTAGTGTCTTAGACTACCAATGCATATACAGTGTGCAAGAAGTAGTCAGAGAAGTGGTGCATTCATCTTTTGTTTGCCCAAGACCGGAGGGTCGCTTTAACTCTGGCTCCAGCCCACCGGCTGTACTTTGCCCTTGCTGCTGAAGTCATTTCAGGCTCTCCATGTCTTCTTTCTTTCCCTGCCAGCTTTATACGGACCCGCACTGACTCTTGGCATCTCCTCCTGTGAGACGCTAGACAGGAAACGATGTGTCTTAGTACATAACAACTCTGCATTGGCAGAGTTTGCAAGTGCCACCGCTCACAGCAGTTTGCCAGCCGCTGGTCACATTGAGCAATGCAGCCTCCAATATTACATAGGGGCAACAAACAGGACAACAATAAACTTTTCAAGGGGGACAAACAATGTAAGGGAAGAATATGAGGGTATATCCCTTACCAACATGTTACTTTCTGGGGTCTTTATGGATTCAGTTCACCAAAAACAGCAATCTTTACTTCCTATCTGACTTGAATAGTGGCATGATCCAGGGGTGTAGCTATAGGGGCTGCAGGGGTTGCAGTCGCTACAGGGCCTTGCTGCCTTAGGTCGGCCCAAAGGCCCCTCCATCACATATGAAGACACCAGTGTTATAAATAGCACATGGCAGATAAGTGGCCCTGTTTCAGATTTTGCATCAGGGCCTAAGAGCTTCTATTTAAGACTCTACTATATGGATGTGGTCATCAATATATTATCAAGTGATGCAAAGTGCTGCGTAATATGTATGCGCTATATAAATATAATAAGACAGGGATCTGATATCATCCGAATCTCCCAGTATTTCATTATCAGGCATCTCAGAACCTAAATCTATTAATGGTGTAATTTGCTCTATGTTTTCCTTAATCAGGTACAGAATGCTGTATATGGTGCACGGCCAATCCGAAGGACTTATGTTGCTAATGTAACATTATTAGTAACACTGCATATATAGGTTAGTCGGTCCAGTGAAATATTGCGCCATGATTTTCTAATAACTGCTGCATGTTCCTCATTCTTGGAAACCACTTGTAGTCTAATATTCTGGTAATACTGACCAGCTGGGCATAGCGCTTTCAATGGGAAATCCTAAGGAGCTGTAAATACAGCAGGTCAGTGTCCACACATTACAGCTTCTTTAGTGTATCGATAATCTGTTGCTATAAATCATGGAAATAAATGGAATTTCCCGTATTTTTTTCCTATTATTTATGGTACATTCTTTACTGTAGAGACATCAAAAACCCTTATTGTTGGCCCAATCCATTTTTGGCTTGATTACTGCAACTCTCCTTTGATTGATCTGCCCCTCACTAAACTCTCTGCTCTCCAATCTACCCTGAATGCAGCAACCAGGCTCATCTTTTGTCCAACTGCTACACCAATGGCCCTACCGTTTTCCAGTCATCTCACTGATACCCCCACCGCATGCTGGTCCCAGCAATTATACCCCCACAGTGTGCAGGTCCCAGCAATGATGCCCCTACAGTGTGCCGGTCACTGCACTGATGCCTCCATTGCGTGCCAGTCACTGCACTGATAACCCCACCGGGTGCCAGTCACTGCACTGATAACCCCACTGGGTGCCAGTCACTGCACTGATACCCCTACCATGTGCCGGTCACTACAGTGATACCTCCACCACATGCCAGTCACTGCATTGATGCCCCTACTGTGTGCTGGTCACTGCATTGATACCCCCATCGCGTGCTGGTCACTGCACTGATGCCTCCACCACATGCCAGTCACTGCACTGATACCCCTACCATGTGCCTATCACTGAACTGATACCCCCCATCGCGTGCCGGTCACTGTATTGATGCCCCTACCGTGTGCCGCTCACTGAACTGATGCCTCTCCCTTGCGTGCCGTTCACTGCACTGATGATGACGCACCATAGAATACATTTTAAACCAATCACTCTCATCCATAATGCTCTCCATAGTGCTGCACCGCCCTGTATCTCCTCCCTCATCTCTGTCTATCGCCCCACCCATGCTCTGCACTCTACTAATGACCACAGATGAAGGGCAGCCGCACACGATGCATTTGTGTGTGTGTTTGTGGCCGCAAAATTTGCATACTGAATGCGCAGCAAATAGAACTCAATGGATTCCTTCACATGTGTTTTTTTTCCGAGCGCATTTTGAGCGTGGGGAAAAAAACAGGTCTATTTTGGTGTGTAATCGCGCCAAAGGCCCCCATCTGCCTGAAATTGCGCAGTTTTGTGGGTTTAAATGATAACACCTGGGCCTACTAAGTCAGATGACCCGCCTACGGAGTTAGCTGACGCGCTTACTCAAACATGTTGCTGCCGGGACCGCGCCAATGTTAGAGATCCAGGCAGTGCAAAAAAACTACAGTAAAAAGTGCTGAGTAACCCTGTGCGTGACCGTGTGCGTGTGATACGCGGTCGCTGTACTTTCCTAGGAAGCTGTAGGACTCCATATGCCGCTGCATGAAAACGTTGGGCCTTATTGTAAATTGTATTGGAGCCTCTTGAACTGCTGAGAAACATTAGGCCTCTATCATCACAGCTGGCTAAGAGTAAGACTGTCCCTGTTGCCCATAGCAACCAATCAGAGCTCAGCTTTCATTTTACCACAGCAGCTGAAAATATGAAAGCTGAGCTCTGATTGGTTGCTATGCGCAACAGGGACAGTCTTGCTGTTATGAATGAGGCCCTGTATTTTCTTGAGCATTGGTCACACACAATGCAAAATGAAAGTAATTGCTGTTTACATGGTGGTTCAGTTGAGCTGTGATGATGGCCGCCCATTCACCGTGTGCAGCAGATTTTGTACCACCCCTCACCTGCCCACTGGGCGCCTCCATGTATGAGCCCTGAATGCTTATAGTTTAGTTTACCGCTGAATCGCAGGAATCTGAGCAATAATCGTTTAGCGTAAACTCTGCCAGCGACTGAGCGGCGAACTATAATATCGTACGTCATTCATTGTCTGCAGACATAAAAACCCCAAGGACGGTCGGCCCGTGTAAAGAGGCAGTCGTTCATCTGAACAACCACCTGTTCACTGTTAACGGAGGCAGGCAGGCCACAAGCGATTATCGCCGGCACATCTGTCGGGTGTTTTCGTGCCCAACAATCATCCAGTGTAAAAGGGCCCAATGTAAAATATCCATGACAGTCACTTATATGCAATTCAGGTGCCAACTGCTTGAGGTGTATCAGGGTGCATTCGCACGAGCATTGCACGTCCCGCACTATGGGCTTTTCTGTGTTCCGTTTTTAGGGCAGCTTCACATGGGTGTATTTGCATGTGTTTCTGGCGCACGCAATAATTGTGTTCTCAATATGTAATAAATAGCACCCAGTTAATTCAAGGAGTTTATTCACATTTCCTTTTTTGCGTGCGCATTTCTCAGACCCGCAAAGATATAGAACCTGCTCTTTCTGTGCATTTGCATATTGAAGAAGCCCCATAGAAGTCTATGGGAGGGGGTCCGAATGCGCAATTTCCGTGAAAAAAGAAGACAGTCTAAATAGCCATTTAAATCGGGGCATGGTAGTGAATATTAAAATGCGCCTATACGTGCGCAAATCTACCTCATTTATTGTAGAAATACTTTGCGCTGAAACAGGTGCAATTGCGCATACGCTCGTATGAAGTTCCCTTAAATAGCCATTTATATTGGAGTGTGGTCAGTGCACAAACAAACATGCCCTGCATGCACCAAAAACACATTAAAATGTGCTGATATGTGCACAAATCTATCTCGTTCATAGTGCGAATACATTGCGCTAAAGCAGGCGCAATTATGCATACGCTAATGTGAAGCCACCTTTAGTAACAGAAAAACAGAAATAAACACTCCCCTTTCCTATGTTTATTTCAATAGGTTTCCGTTTTTACATTTATCTTCCATTTACATGCTTTCCGTTACAGTAGGTTTCCGCTTTTTTAGCAGACAAATAGCGCAACCCTCAGTGCTGTTTTTCAAGCCAAACAAAAACCCGTAATGGAAGCAAATGCAAAAATGGAAATAAATGGGGGAAAAAACGGAAGCATTCATTCTTTTATTTCAGTTACTAAAAACGGAACGCAAAAAAGGAAATTGCGCTGGACAGGCAATGCTAGTGTGAACGCTCCCTTACAGAAAGGGCGAAAGTATTCGCACAAAGGGGCTGTGACTCACCCTGCACCCCTGAATAATGGGGTCCCAGCATTTGGTAGACAAGCCTTTGCCATTCAAGCATTTGAATACTTTAGGATGAAATTCCACCTCCTTGACCCCAACGGCTTGCCCTTAGCTGAACCTCAGCTCCATCCTTCCATCACATCTAGTAAAACTACTTCAGACTGACCAAACAAAAGGTTAATTGGTGAATTGGCAGTATGTATTGCGTGCAGCAAACATGTCCAGAGATACGTATCATGCAGAATGCCACCGATCAGATTGTCTTATGACGCCACTGTACGGTTTTAGAATAATATTGACAATGAAATCATATAATAATTAACCACAAGTAGGCTTACAGCTCCGGCCAGACCGAGTTGGCTGCGGTGTAATGCAGGCATAGGTACCCACATGCCACTCAGCATACAGAGGCTTAAGAGTTTTTACCGGGAAAGTGACTTTGGTAGATTATTACGCGCCACATAGTCAATCTCCAGTTGTATATCTTTAGATTGTTATACTCCAACTAGGTTGGCTAGCTAGCAGTCTTATGGGGGGCCAAAATAATAGCTGTTGGTAAAATCCTTATGTCCCACCGTAACTCCAATCTCTAATTATAATTAGAGAAGTAGTTGCGGTTAGATCATTAGGATTATTTTAAAATTCCAACCCTAGTTGGTACAATAATTATTGTACCAACTTGGGTTGAACTTTTAAAATGATCTTAATTGGTTTTCTCTAAACTTTGAAGCCAATGATATGCTTTATTGCACTCACAACAGTCTGTGGCCAGGCTTCAACTAGCCCACAGAGGAACAGGTGAATCCCTTGGTGGGCCCTGAGCCAAAATGGGCCCCCAGTGCGCCAGCAGTGCATGGCATCGTTCACTCGCGGTACTACTAGCATACAGCATCTCAGCCAGACTATACATCCATATAATACCCTGGCTAGTTTTTGTATTCACACAGCCACATAGACTAGCTACAGTGACATCTAGGTCCATTGGGAGCTCAGTCAGTATCCACAAGCTGCCTTCTTAAAGCGGAGACCCATGAATACCATGATGATTCGGTTTCAAATGCATTATGAGTGGCTATTAGAGATGAGTGAGCATACTCGCTAAGGCAAATTACCCAAGCAAGTATTGCCATTTTTGAGTACATGCCCGCTCATCTCAAAACATTCGGGGGCCGCCGGGGGAGAGCAGGGAGGAACGTGGGGGAGATCTCTCTCTTCCCCCGGCTCACTCCAGGAACTCACTGCTCACCCCCGCCGGCCGGCGAATCTTTTGAGACGAGCGGGCATGTACTCGAAAATCGCAATACTCGCTCGAGTAATTTGCCTTAGCGAATACGCTCACTCATCTCTAGTGGCTATACATTTTTTTGTGGGTAAAACTTCTGTTCAGTTACAAAACCATACAGCCATTAAAATATATTTTAAAATAGGACTGTTTAGGATAAAACTGGATGTTGGTGTAGTTTTTCCACCATAATTTAGCCAGTATGTGTGAGCTTGCTGTTTACAAGATATGCCATACCCAGAGGCGTAACTTGAAGCTCCCGGGCCCCGATGCAAAACTTGTAACAGGGCCCTGAACTATAATGCTTTACTTATAGTACTGGGCTCCCTATATGGAGAAGATAGGCCTTATAGGCCCCCTAGGGCTCCTGGGCCCGGGTGCAACCGCATCCCCTGCACCCTCTATAGTTACGCCCCTGGCCATACCTATCCTCACCTTTCGGGTGAATGGGAGTCCACGAATTCCCACTTACCGCATTCTCCATATACTGTAGCGGAGCCAGGACTTGCATGTAGCCATGTTTCCATTGACATGTATGGAGAATGCGGAGACATTGCAGAAATTTGAAACAACAAAAAATATAATATTTGCATGTAGCAGTACAGCTTGAATTTTACTAGTGGGCCCTAGACATCCCAGTCCGACACTGACTAGGGTCACCTAGTTCTTACCGAGCAGAGCCACCTTGCAGATGTTTCAAAATACAGTTTCCATGCCACTATGTAGGCCAGATAGTAGAAGAAAGCCGCTGCTGAAGACTACAAACATAGAAAAAGTTCCAGCACCTTGGATCCATAAACATTATGGTAAATGTACTAAGCACGGCAGTTCCTGCATCGGGCGCAGTACAGAAACTGGCATAAATGTGCCACTTTGTTCTTCTTGCAGAGTCATGGAATAAAGCTGTGCCATGTCTAACAGTTTTGCTCAAAATATATAGTCCAGGCCAGTCATATGACCGAAGAACAGTTTATTCCATCCCTGTGCATGAAGATTAAAGTTTATTCCCGCAAAACGTTTCCTTAGTTTTTACACTGTTCTCACCACTTACAGGAACTTATATTCCATCTGCCAATCAACATCCTCTTGAATGCCGCTAACTCCTGTTCCATTCTCCCTAATCAAAGATCAGCAATTATTGATGTTTGTTGCTAATATGATTTTAAAAGGTATTCTGGTAGTTTTCTATTGATGTCCTGTCCTTATAGTAGGTCAATAATATGAGATTGGTGGGGAGTTGGACTCTTGGCACTTTCGCTGATTGCTTACCTCCATTGATTGCACAGCAGGCATGAATTGCACTACAAGCTCAATCCCATTCAAATAGCTTGCAGTACTATTCTAGATTTCCAGCAATTGTATCAGACATTTTTATGATTGAACATGTTCTTGACAATACAGAGGAAAATCATTAGAAATGAAGAACAATTGGAAGTTTAAATGCACCTTTACAGACCGGAATATGATTTGATTCTTTAAAGAACTTCAGTTTGGTTGTCTGTAAGTGGAAATCATTTTTCCGACTGCTATTCTTTTACCATGTGATCAGCTATTTTTCCAGCTGCAAAACTTTAAATCTATTAGACAAAGAGTCAATCATGCGTGTAGGTCAGGGTTTAGTATGACCTAGTTTTCTCCTATGTCCACTCTTGTTTTGTTGTCTAGCTGTGATGGCAGGTGTTGCAATTTGATACCAGTCTGGCCCTATCTTTCGGAATATTTTTTAATCATGTGAAAGAGCACAAAGTTTGAACGTTCAAAACATTTTTTTGACTGGTACATGCGCAAATACACTCCATAGCAGCAAGCGTAGTTGCGCATCTGAAGAAACCCTTACTAGTATTATATAGAGTATATTGAGGGGCGTCACGAGCAGGAAATCTGTGTGGTGCAGCTTCAGCCAATGGATGCAGACCAGGAAGTAAAGTGAGAGTAGGGGGGTTATTTTGGCAACATCTCCTGTACACTACAATAGGAAGCACTATTAGTTTTTCCCTATCTTCTTAAGGGGGTTATCCCAAACCTACATAATGATGACCCATCCTCAGAGTAGATCATCAATATCAGATTAGTAGGGTCTATCTATCGGCATACCTTTTGAAGGGTCCATGGTGCTTGGGCACGTGTTTAGGCCTTTTCTAGGCCTGTGACATCACATTCATTGGTCACATGGCCTTTCTACAGATCAATCCTCTTAAAGTGAATGGGAGGCAAAAATGTACAGCGCTGCGCCGGGTATATGATGAAGATGCCGTAGTGCATGCCCAAGTGCCATAGCCTCTTCACACAGCTGATCGGTTGGGGTGCCAGGAGGTAGATCCCCACCGATCTGATGTTGATGACCTATCCTCCAGTGTTAACATGAACAATGAAGAATGTCACAAGGAACAAAAGTACGTCATTGGGTAAGCAGCATATTGACCAGAGGGGTAGGTACAGCTGTGAGTTATATTTATATGCAGAGGCCTAATGAAGGTGACAGAAGCCTGTAGCAGTTACATCAGAGTTCGGGTGTGTTCTCAAATACCTGAGTACATGTTTGCATTACTCTTTCCTGATTATTCTGCTGTACGCCTGATTACATCAGGTAATCACTTACTAAACCCAAACATCTGGTACAACAGGTACATTACATAGATATTAACTACTGCGGTATTGCACAGTTACAAGGGCACACCAATGGCAGACTTTTAATTGACAGAAAAAGAACACTAGCAACTATTTCGGGATCAATTCAACTTACTTAAAGGGTTTGTACCAAGAGCTCAACCCCTCTTCAGAAACCCTATTAGGGCATAGGAACGTCACAGAGCTGGATCATCCAATGGGACCCCTTTCTGTGTAAGGATGAGTTCCCACTAGCATTTTTTCGGCAGAAATAAAAAAAACGGAACCGTACAAAATGTAATCAAATGGATAAAAACTGATTGCTTTCTGGCTTTTTTCAGTATCCCATTGACTACAATTTAAAAAAACAGATAGTTTTTTTTGTTGAACTGGAAACAAAATTGCAGCAATCTGCACTTTTGTTCCACAGTGAAAACAAGAATGGATTGAAACTGAAGGTCTTCACTTGTAATGCATTTCTAAGGGCAGGAAATCTTGGACTTTTTACATCTGTTTTGCTGCCCCCATGATGTAACAGCAAGATGGAAAGTACAAACTCTAGTGTGAAGTGGCCCTTAGAGAGCTTCCTATTCTGGTAGACCTTCTGCCATCTTGTAATACTACATTTGCACTTCAGGGAATATGTGTTGATGGCCGTTACTTATCCTGGCAAAATCAGCTGATTGCCGGACATGCTCAGAATGGTTCCAGGGCAATCAGCTTCTTGCCTTAGGCCCCACATTCTGGAAGGGGCTGTACATCTTGACACAAGGCCTTTAAAGGTGCTTTTCAGGCTTGTTAAAAAAAATCAATTAATGACTTATTCCTATTTTAAAGGAGTTTTCCAAGTGATAAAGTGACAACACAATATTCAGTCCCTGATGTGAAATGGTGTCCTCACTATCTTCACTGTTGGCTTCCATGGCACGTTTACAGAGGTGGCACACCTGGTCCAATAAGGAGATCTCATTTTCTTAATCAATAAGTTATCTGATTTAATGAAGTCTTATTACTTTTTTTTACCGAATAAGTAATATGTTTCAGGCTACATGCACCCAGCTAAGCAATACCTTGGTAACTTTTTTCAGAGTTAGCAAAAGTTTCTGTTCACTTGATGTGTTTGGTGAGTTGTCCAGGTTCCTCTGAAATGTTTTCAGATTTCAATAGATAAGGTAACAGTTATGTCATCGACCATAAATGACCTTCTTGTTAGACAGAAAGAAAGATGGAAATCCATTATCTGACTTAAATAGGTCTTTTATTAAATAATATGCTTAAGAACAGAAACCTGTTAATCCTTTCTATGTTCTCTAAACCTCTAGTAAGCAGTTGGTATACTTGTCAATATCAATTTAAGGCCACACTGAGATGATGCAGCATTTATGGTCACGTTCCTGGTTTCCGATTGACTGTTTTAGTCCTTAAAGTCCTTAAACTACTGACGTCCAAACTACTGTTGCAAACTACTGATGGCCTATCCTTAGGACAGCCCATCAGTAGTAGATTAGCAGGGCTCTGCCCCCTGGTTTACCCGATGAAAAACTGTTCACTGGGCCGGTGTGTTCATGCATTGGGTTGATTTCTGCAGTGGCCCAGCGGACAGCTGATGAGCTGGGTTTCTGAGTAGCAGACCCCTGTTAGGTTGCTTTCACATGGCCGAGACAATTAAACAAGATTTGTGCATTGTGGGATGGGGCCAGGAAAAGCATTTCCCAGCATGTGAGGTGCATGCGAGAGCGATGCCATGCGAGGTTTCCTATTGAAAACAATGGGAAACACTTGTCGATCCTCAAAAATGCCTTGCATTCACAGGAAAATCATACATTCCCGAGCACAATATCAGGCCGAGTTTCACGGACGTTGGAAATTAGCCTTAATTAGAGATGAGCGAGCATTAGCATATTTGAAAGTACTCGTCACTCGAGCGAGCACCACGAGGTGCTCGGGTAAATGAGAAAGACAGAGAGAGAGAACCATTCCCTATGCTGAGCATGGGGCACCTTGATAAATGCTCAAGTCTCCCATTGACTTCAAAGGGGTTCGTTACTCAAACCGAGCTCTCAAGCATTCCAAAAAGCTCAACTCGAGTAACGAGCACCTGAGCATTTTGGTGCTCGCTCATCTCTAACCTTAATCTACTACTGATGGTCTATTATGTGGATAAGCTGTCAATGGCTTTACAACTGGACAACCCCTTTAACAATTCGGCAAACCACATAGCTAGATAATGTTGTTTGTTAGGAAATGCCCTATTCGAAGTGTTTTGGGGAGAGGATAATCTTTTGTAATATATATGTATATTGTTTGTATTAGACTTTGTGTGTTGTGTCTGTAGCTTTCCATTCATTTGCTCCAGATTATGTTGATAAGGATTCAAAGATAAAAGCTACAAATATTTAGCAATAGACAGGCAGATGGCCTCTTTTAAAGCAACATTCAGTTAGAAAATGGAATATAACAGCTTTGTGATATCTCCTGTACCACTATGAAGCAGTTTACATGTTTGTTCTGCAAACATACTGCGGTCATTCAGGCAGAAGTCAGTCTTCAGGCGACTGCTGTTAAAAGACAAAAGCGGATTAGTGACCTTGTAAAAGGAAATACAAAGGTTGTGACTGTAATGATCAAATAGGGTATATTCACACAGATTTCTTGCATATTGCAACTGATGGTTCCGTATACTGTGCACTGAATGGTGGTTTTATTAGAGACCTCCATCTGGTTGTAAGTTGGACTTCCTTTAGCCTTCAGATCCGCAGAAAAATTGTGGTGGTATATGACTCCAATATATTGGTGTGGTCTGTAGTTAGCATGGACTTGCTAAACATTTATAAGGAGACATAACAGTGAGGTATAAGGTAATATACCATGTACCTATTGATATTTAGCTTTGTGAACCTTGCACTATGAATGTAGATTATCAGTAGACAACTGCTATCTTATCTGCAGTTATCATACATACTTGTAAAATGATCCAAAGATCAACTATAGACACAGGTCACAAATCTACAGCAGGCCATAGAGAGAGATAAAAACAAGATATAGAATTCTATCAAGAAACTCACATAGGATCCTGCAACTCCAAAGTATTTAGGGCACTGCCATATCCATTGCAGGCCTTTTGCTTCTGTCTTGGCTAATGTTGTGCAAACTTTTGAAAAGTTCGGGTTGGCTGCTTTGTTGAGTTTAGGTAAAAAGTTTGGTTTGGTCCAAATTAATTAGAACCAAACTGGAACTTGACCAAAACGCCTAAAAACCGGTGTATAAAACTGTCTTGGAGCCATAAGAGTCCTCTTCCTCTTTCCAGTAATTAGCACTGTTACCTTACAGCACTGAGGTTTCTAGTTACTCTGCAAGTATGTTCTCCCTGTGTTTGTGTAGATTTCTTCATACTCATACAAAGATTCATACAAACTCCTTTCAGATGTTGTCCTTGAACCTAGGTAGGACCCCAGCGCTACAAGCTAACAATGCTAGCTTCCGGACAATTAACCCTTTCCAGTCCCATTTGTATCATGGTTTTCCTAGGGGGCATACACTTTTTTTTGCCGTTATACAACAGCGCTATATGCTGGCTAAAGCCAGTACTGCATGAGATGACACATTGGATAGGCTCCGACAGCAGAGAGGCTGGCAATATACAGTAAGAGAACCCTGATGGATGTCTTCCAACATCGGAGCTGTACAGCCTGAAATCATAATGTCTTTAGGAGGTCAGACTGTGAATTGGAAAGGGTTTAGAATACATTATGAAGAGGAAGAATTTTAGAGGGATGAACTGCCCAAAGTTCGGTTTTGTGCCAAACTGAACTTTTAGCAAAGTTTGGACCAAAGCAGGTTTTGTTTTTTTCAGTACTTTCATCACTAATTTTGGCTC
Source organism: Eleutherodactylus coqui (assembly GCF_035609145.1). Taxonomy (NCBI): domain Eukaryota; kingdom Metazoa; phylum Chordata; class Amphibia; order Anura; family Eleutherodactylidae; genus Eleutherodactylus; species Eleutherodactylus coqui. The sequence continues at coordinate 464,879,146 of NC_089837.1, read as the reverse complement.
TCTTGTGTTGCAGCCGTTCAGAGGCCTGCACCTTGCTTGCAGGCCAGACCAGGTTTTGGGTGTGCCCTTGCTTCTCCGGGAGCTGAGGGGTGTGGTAGCTGCAGGAGTAATGTCAGTCAGCACCTGGTGCTGAGTAGCCTGGTTCCTACTTGAATGGTGCCAGCACTATCTCCTGTGCTGGTCAATACTTCAGTTGCCTTTGGACAGCAACGGAGCAACACATCTTGGCTGAAGCTCTCCATGCTAGCTAAGTTCTTTTCTGTTTTTTTTGGTTTTCTGTTTTGCCTTTCTTTTGTGCTAGGGCTCCCTGATAGGGACTTGTCAGCGGCCCAGGCACACGTGCGGGCTCGCACTTGTCAGAGCGATCGGTCCGCCGAGTAGGCAGGGCCCCCTCCCGGGCTAGGGGACTATAGGGAGAGAATTTCCCTTAGTTTTATGTTTCCTTTTCACAGTTGTACCTTTTGTTTGTGTTATTGCGGTTGCACGTCCGGGGGACGCAACATCTTGGTTCCTATATGGTTCTGGCAGGGTGTTAAGAGAGCAATACAACATGCCTGAAATCAATTGATTAAAGCCAGTAGAATTCTCCATACTATATGCTAGATTATTTTGCTTGTTTAAAAAAAATATGGATTATATTTCTATGAAAGTTTTCTGCTTTCAAGAAACTAACGTATGGCGTTCTAGAACTTCCTAAACCTCAGCGATGAACAATAAACCTGCATTTATTCTTTTTCTCAACTCACACAATTGGAGTGTGAGTAAAAAGGCCACATATACTATAGAGACAACCATTGTACAATAACGAGGCAGAGTAACAGTGCCCAAAGAAATGGAAGAGCAAACTTGTGAGAGAGTATGCGACACCTCCATCACTTTTTTTTTCTGTGCTTTTATTAAGTTATAATATTCTTATTCAAAGTTTATGCATTCTTCTTGTGTAATGCAATAGTATTATAAATCCTGGGCTGGATACAGAAATACAGGGGAACAGCAAATGTGGCAGGGTAGCATTGTGGCATAGCTTACGCCATGTCATCCATATATCTATATATAGAGGGCTCCATTTCTAGATGTGGTTTAGTAGAGTGTGGCATAGAGTCTGACTAGCGGGCACAAAGCTGGGCATTGTTGCAAGGAAGCCACTCAGTAGTGTTGGACCAAACTACCAGAGAAGTAGAGTTCCAGGAAAAAATGCCTGAGTAACATAACTTGTCTGATTGTTACCAAAGTTGCCCATGTCCCACAGACTTAATACCAGTACAGTGAATACCGGAGTCACCTTAGTTTGTAGGTCATTCCAGTCCAAATTGAGCATTGCTGCTGTTGTGACTATTACTTCTCTAGTTTCTGCTGCCATTACAGACAATTTTGCATCATTCTCAGTTTCACTTACTACTTTTGTGGGACTCCCTGTGTCAGTTGGAGGACTCACCTGGCTACTTCTTACAAACCGGCCTAAAGGTCATATTGCCCTAACCTGATAGTCATTAATAGGAATGAGTGTGCACAAGCTCCCAGGCTAAGAGGGAGTGTTGGTGCGAGCCAGAACCAGGATGTACATTCCTTGTATTACTGTAACTCCTTATTTTAAATTTTTTTTGCCCATTCAAACTGGGCCAAGTTTTCCCTTAACGTAAGTTGATATTTGTTTGTTTCACCTTTGTGCCTGTATATGTGATACAAGTTAACACTAGTTAATAATCAGTACCATTCTTAAGAATATCCCGGAGGAGATGAAACTGTTACTTTGATTTCTCTTGTGCCCTTTTGGTGAAACAATAGTCTTTTATTCCCCTTTTCTTTAATATAATGGAGATTATTTTCTTGTCTTTTTTTTCAGACCCCGCTTCCTGATATCGAATCTCAAGAGGAGTACAGCCAAACCGTGAAACAGGTAACACAGAGCGCTCTTCTGTACAAAGGCTTGTTGTGCTTAAATAATTCTATTCTGCTTGGGGTGACTCAGAGAAATTGATAAGCGTACCTTTTGCTTTTTTTAATCCAAATTCCACAAATATAAAGTAGTCAAAAACAGATTAACTTTGTAATAGAATTTCCCGGGATGGTTTTCAGCTGAGCCAGTACATTTAAGAAGATGGTGGATTAATGGGGTTTTCCACAAGTGAACTATTGATGACTTATCCTCAGGATAGATCATCAATAGTTGATCCATAAGGGCCCGCTGCCTAGAATCCCAGTCGATCAGATGATCCCTCAGCACTAGTGTTCAGAGACGATAGGCTGTTGGAAACACACAGCTCCATACACACTGCAGTGGCCTTGGATGGTATTGCATTCACTTGAACAATGGAAGCACAAAGTACTGACTTAAACCCAGCGTTACAGGATAAAGTCTTAACTCAGTGATCTTGGTCCTGGAGTCAAAAAGGTATATTTGCTAAGATATCAGTCACTTTAAATCAAGCTGCATGCATGAAATAATCCATAGCGTTACAGTGGGTCATAAATATTTTGCACATTATATAGCATAAAATGATATATTCCAAATAAGGATATTCTGTTTATACCCCAAATTAAAGGGGTATATTAAAATCAAAAGTAATCCCCAATTCACCACTGACCTTGAGAATGGGGGTCCCAACAGTTCCACATGAATGGGATCCAAGGATACATATGCACACCTTGTTCCATTCATTTCAGTAACAGCTCTGGAGATTGCCAAACACTCATACTCTCAGAAGGCCCCCAATTGCCGTGGCAACTACACAGCATCCCACGATCTTATCGCAGGGGGCAGTGCAGGACCCCCAAACATCGGGTGCTGGCTGTTTCTTACAGCCAACACCTGCCTGCAACAGTTCTGATAAGCTGCGCTGCTCAATTGACCTGGTAACTCTTTGAAACATAAGAAAAGGTTTAACAGCTCCTATGAGCGGCGCGGCTTATCAGAGCAGTTGTGGATGGTTATCGGCTGTAAGAAACAGCCGGCAGCCTGTTTTTGGAATTACAGGTAGAGTATGGAGCAGGATCGTTTGGACGTACGAACAAATGCACTTATGAACAGCTAACTGGAATGAAACCTGTTTGTAAAGGCCCATTTACACCAGCAGATGATGGCTCAAAGATCTCTCAAACAACAGTTTGAGTGACAGCTTTGAGCGATCATTTTGCATAAAGTACTCAGCTACTTAAGAGAAATTAAGTGTGCAAATGAGGCCTTCCCTCAATGCAGTTAATAGCCCAATGCTATTATCTGCGCTCAGATCCTTTGTTCTCCACGGGGAAACAATGCTATCAGCACTCCCCGTGGAGAACTGCTGAATTTAACGATCAACTAGCAGTGCCCAAAAAGCACACGATGGGCGCACATTTAGACACGCTGCTGAACGCTAAAACAATCGCCGATTAGCGATTTTTTAGCGATCATCGGCTGGTGTGAATGGGCCTTAAATAAGGGACTATCTGTACTTTCAAAAAAGGTTAATTAACACTGCTCATTATAATTCAGCACTGGCCAACTATGTATATACCTCATAACCAGGATTCCCTAATGGTTTTTATGTTTCTATGAGCCTTAGGCCAGGCTCACAAGGCTGTAAGCGTAAAAACCCTGCATGAGTCACGCAGGGTGTACCGCTGTGGAGCCACAATGTAGAAAACAATGTAGAAAACAATGGTCTCTCTCGCACATAATACACAGTAAAATAGAACATGTTGCATTCTTTTTATTTTGTGCTTGTGTATTAAGCAATTCCTACATACAAATGTGAGAGAACCAGCCTAAGGCGATGTATTTGATTGCCTGCGTAATACGTGGTTATTTTACATTTGCGTAACCCCTGCCTAGACCAAAGTTTAACTTTTTCTCAAATTCAAATTGAAAGTATATAAAAGTGATAGTTGTCCGTACCGTATTGTCCTTGCCAGGATTTGAACTCAACCTCAGCACCATAAGACAACAGTGCTAACCACTGACCTGCTAGTGACAACATTGTGGCTGTAGTAGGAGTAGCACCATGATACATTATTGCATACCATATCAGTATCGGTTCTCTGGTTGTGAACGCTTTGTTTGCTTTCAATGGAAATTGGATTATTGCTAAGCACACATCATATCGCCTATCTTCATGATGTATTATTAATTGCCCCGACATGACATTCCTTTCTGTTCCTCCAGGTGGTGTCACACAAAGTTTGGAGAGCAGCCAAGGTTCTGCGGACTTATCTGCTTACCATGTCCCCAACACTGATGCGTGATAGAAAACACCATTTTCGTAATCACAGGTAGAGTCCTCATACTGTGACGTTAAAGAGTAAAACATTTGTCCTGCAAAACACGCTCATGTAAATTAGGCCAAAGAAATTAATGTGTTATTTTCCAGTTCGAGTTTCATCCATATTGATATTGGATGGAGCTCACACAGGAAAAGCGTTTGTGTAAATACACCCTTAGAGCGGCCGCACATGGGTATGAGTGCATATATGTTCGCTGTCGCGTGACCCGCTTCATCCCCTTGAACCCCCTCAGCGATGATTTTAGGGGAAGAGCTTGAAATATTATTGAATGGCTGTGATTGGTCCCTGCTTTCAGCCAATCAAGGTCAGTGCTTCCAGGAGGCGGGTATTTTAAAAAGATGATACAAAAGAGCGCTAGGGAGAAGACGTGCTGGAACCTGACAGCGCTGCCAGTTGATGTATAATATTTTTTTCCCCCACTGCAGTCCCCTCATCATTGAACACTGTGACAGTGCTGTCGCAGTGTTTAGTGATGAGGGGACTCCCAGGCATGGATTAATGGAACCCTCGGGGAGTCCCATCATCCCTGTGGGGACTAAGAGGTTAACAGTGGGACATTTAACCCTCTCCAATCCACTGTCTGATGTATAAAGACATTATGATTTAAGGCTGTACAGCTCTGATGTTGGAAGACGTCTGTCGGGGTTCTCTTACTGTATATTGCCAGCCTCTCTGCCGTCGGAGCCTATCCAATGTGTCACCTCATGCAGTACTGGATTTAGCCAGCAGATAGCACTATTGTATAACAGTAGATAAAGAGTAAGCCCCCTAGGAAAAGCAGAATACAAATTGGATTGGAAAGGTTTAAAAGGGGCTTCTGGCCAGAAGCCCCTTTTAAATGCCCTGCTGTAAGCAGCGGGGAAGCTATTTGCAGCGCAGGAGTTTCCATTAACTCCTGCTCCCTTAGGAGTCAATGGAAAGTTCGGCAAAACGCACCTATGTCCTATCTTTTTTAGGTGCGCACTGTTTTACACTTCAAATTCTGAGCATATGAACGCTGATATTTGAACCCATTGGTACTTCTAGAAGCGTGCATTATACGTGTGCAAAACACACGCTCGTCTGACTGAGCCCTTAGACTGAACAATTATTGTTCACTTTCGCTTGTTTGAACGATTTTTTGAATGAAAGCATTCCGTCTAAAAAGGCCTTTATTGAGGAAAGTTGAGTCCTGGGAGACCTTGGATGGAGCACTTTGCATTTTATCCTGGAGATGATCATTGTGTAATTTAGTGTTTTGCCTCCCCGCCCTCGCATACCTGCAAACCTTACTGAGAATAGATAGTTTAGCATCTTGGTTCCAATGGCCGGCAGTTGTGGAAATGAGATCAGTTACAAGAATGATGATGATTATTATAGTTCCAGGTGAGAGAATCTGTGAACATTGGATCTACCAGCATTTTGTAGAAATATCTTGTTCCTGCTGCATAACAGCATATTACCCCACCGATTCTCTCCTCCATAATGAACTCAATGTGATTTACTGTTACACAATAGTACAGAAAAATGTTCATCCATTGAAGGGTGTGAATTATAATTGTCCCTAACCTGTAGCTGTTATTAGTAACCATGCTTTCATGAGCCAAAGTTCATGCGATTCAAAGATTAACCCTATCAGCCTGCAGTCTGTCACTGCTTATGTAAAGTGCCCCATCTAGTGGCAGAAGAGTGCACAAATCCTTTTCTCACAACAACCTGCCAATTTGTCGTTTTCCCTTTGTAGAGACTTGTATAAAAATAACATTTAATAGTAAAAGTCCTCCTATAAAGACAAACAATTTGCTAAAGACTGAACAACGATTAAACAAGACCTTAATAAAAAGAAAGCAGTAATAGAAATCATAAAACATTCACAGTCAATGTTATAAGACTTGTTAAAAGGTCTGACATTGACTTGCAGGAATGCTGCCTTCCAATAGGTGGCACTGCAGAGGTATTGTTCCATTTTCTCATTTGCATATTCCCCAGAGTACCATGGATGGCGTTATAAGTCTCCTCACACCATCTAGGTGTCTCCCTATGGAGAAACGATACCCTTCCTGACAGAAATCATACAACACATTCACATCTATCCATTAATCTTCTCTTAAAGCAATTGTACCACAATTGATAGGTGACAAGTCTGATCAGTAGGCAACTCAATGTTCAGACCTGCACGAAATCCGAGACCAGGGGTCCCGTGTCCCCCTCCTCTTGTTACTGCGGGCTCACTGCTCCCCCATCAGTGTGGAGGAGATTGAATGGACTGATGCTGCAGTGAGACCCCCATCTATCAGAGTTTTATCACCTCTCCTATGAAGAGATTATAGAAGTAAATTGTGGTCCAACCCCTTTAAGTGTAAGGGCCAATACAATATATTTAAAACATAGTTTAATGTATTTTGATAGCTACAGAACAAAAACACATAAACACAAAGGCAGAGTTGAATTTTTGCACATTCTGCTTAAAAAAATAAATGGGTTATCCAGTTGTAAACTATTGATGGCCTATCCTCAGGACCCCCCTCGATCAGCTGTTTGCCGGGCTGGTTCACCTGTGCACAGAGTTGATTTCTATAGGAAACAGACAGCTCTGTTCCCACTGTCGTGGCCAGGCTTGGTATTGCAGGCAAAATTCCAATAACAATAAAAGTAAGTTTGGCCTGCAATACCAAGCCTTACCACTGCAATAAGGACGGAGCCATCTGTGCACTGAAGAAATCTCAGTGCACTAGAGCACCAGTCCAGTGAACAGTTAATTGGTGGGGGTCCTGGGCAACAGACCTCCGCTGATCTACTATTGGTGATCTGTGGTGAGGACAGGCCATCAATAGTTTGCAACTAGAAAATGTCTTCAATCTAAATAACAGCTACATGTTATGCACTGAAAAACATCCAAACATTATAATGGGTTAAACAGCTCACACATTACTAATCCAGTTCACAATTCACATTTCTCCAATGACTGGAAGTGGTGCAAAGAGACACAGACCTTGACCCTAGATATAGGAACGCCACAGATTACTTATGACTCTTCTGGTGTTTGCCATAGAAAGTTAAAACCAAAAATGTATTAAGTCATGTAACAAGCCTTGTGTGGTGCAGAGTGTAAAGGCAGCAGAAATGCTCATGACCTGAAGGTTGTGAGTTCTATCCCTGCATGGTTCAGGTATCTGGCTCAAGGTTGACTCAGCCTTCCATCCCTCCATGTCCTTTGGGGGTTAATCATGTGTAATTCTTACTTTTGTAACTGTTCCTTTATGAATAGCTTATTTGATGTCAGTCACCTTATCTTTATATTCTTTAAAAGGGGTTTCCTGCCCATTTTTATTGACTACTTATGCTCAGGATCGGTCATCAATAGTTGATTGGCTGGGGTCTTCCATGTGAGACCCCACCGATCAGCTGTTCAGGCACCCATAGTCGCTGGCAAAACACAGAGGGTACGGAGCGGAAGCAGATTGCTCCAATCCCTGTGTATTAATTTTAACGGAACTGCGCCTGCAATTATTAGTACTGGCTACTACACAGGGGTGAAGGCAATCAACTTCCACTTTGTACCCTCTGTATTTTGCCGTGACTGTGGGTGCCTGAACAGCTAATTGAGCGAGGTCCCAAACACCGGACTCCACCCCATCAATTCTTCATGACCTTATGAGGATAGGTCATCAATTAAAATTGCCTGGAAACCCCCCTTTAAGGCTTCTTGCAATACAATGTATAATGGCTCTCATACTGGACAATGATGATGTGGAAAAGTAACCCTTCTGATCTTGTCACTCTTTACCCACAGGCAGTGCTGCTCAGGAAAAGAGCTTGTGGACTGGTTAATTGGCATTAGCCCCGGTCTGCTGTCACGCAGCCAGGCTGTCGGAATATGGCAGGTGCTGGTAGATGAGGGAGCTCTGGTACATGGTAAGTATCAGGATACTTCATATGCTGAACATGGGTTTAATAAGCACTCAATAGACATCTGCACATAACAAACTGGCTTCACAACTCCGGGCACAATACTCTGGCACAATAATCTCGTCTAATCACCAATTATAATTCTTCATTTTCTCTCTACAGCAAAGTGGTGACCATGAAATGCTGTAGCAGATGAGATGAAGGATATATGGGACACTTTACATAGCTGTCTCTCCTGACCCCCATACACATGCATGCTAGGTTCAAAAGTTTATTTCATAGGGGATCGGAATAACCTGTTACTAAACACTCCTTCCAGTGGCTTATCACCTGTAGCAACAAATAGCCCTTTAGATGCTTTATTGTAGTTAGGCTTTGTCTTTTTTGTCCCCACAATAGTTAGGCTCCCTTCTTGTTCCCCCTCCCCCCCCCCCCCACCACCACCATTGTTAGGTTCCTCCTCCCCCAAACCCCAAAGTTAGGCCTCCCTTTTTTCCCCTCACAGTTGTTAGGTTTCACCTTTCTTTGCCCCCCAGAACTTAGGCTTTCCTTTTCTTTGCCCTCTACAGTAGTAAGGCTTCCCCTTTTTGCCCCCAGTAGTTAGGTTCCCCCTTTCTTTACCCCCCAGAATTGTTAAGTTCCCCCTTTCCCCTCTTCCCCAATAGTTGGGCTCCCCCTTTCTTTGCCCTTCACAGTAGTTAGGCTTCCCCTTTGTGCCCCCAGTAGTTAGTATTCCATTTTTTTTGCCCCCTCACAGTAGTTAGGTTCCCCCTATGTTTGCCCCTCCCAGCAGTTAGGTCCAGAGTGTGTTCCCCTCAGTAGTAAAAATCCCCCTTCTGTGGCCCCAGTGCAATAAAATACTCACCTCTTCACTCCTCTTCTCTGCTGCTGCAGTCCCTGTGGTTCCCCCTGCAGCCAGTCACATGATCTTTGACTAAGTGACCACTGCAGTCAACCAGCAGTGGTCATATGATCAGATTATATGACCACACCAGGAAGTGAATGGAGGACCGAGGAGCCAAGGGACATTGAGGGAGTCAGCCATCATGGGAGAAAGAGGTGAGTATAGTCCTTTTTAAAAAAAAATTCTGACAGTTGACTGACGGGGGGGGGGGGGGGGGGGGGAAGTGTAGGAAACCGGGTGACTGGGAGAGGGGGTCCTAAATAATATTCAGTGCTTACGACAGCACCAGTACATTACTCATTAAGAAATGTATCATTTTGTTGCAGTGAAGCAAGAACCAAATTTCCAGGATAAGGATTCACAGTTTTACAGATTCTTTAAAGTTGACGTGTTTTTAGAGCCAGCGCTCAGTGATCGCGACACCGAAGACGAACTTCAAGAATCTCTGGTGTTCCTTGCGCAGCTCGGACCAGCAGCGTTACTGACAATGATTCTGCGCAAGCCGTAAGTTGACTGTACACCTGCCCTGTAGGTCCCCTTCACACATCAGTACAGGGATTTACCCAATTTGATTTTTCTACAATCTGGGCTATGTTATTGCTCGGCCAATCAAGACGAGCAACACTAGTGCAAAGAAATACTCCAAAATTCCATAACCTCATAATTGCTTTCATGATGATTTTATCAGAGTTCCAGTATTCTTGATAGCAACAATAATGCTGCAGACCACACTATTAACATGGGAAACCCCACAGATAAAAGCAGATATTGTATACATATCATATTTTTACTGGATGTTTGCTTTTACTGTTTCTAGTCCTTGTCAGCGCACTGAAGAAGAGCTTGAGGTGATATTTGAAGAGTTACTTCATATAAAGGCACTTTCCCACCTTTCTAACTCGGTTAGTATTCACTGTTGTTTCAGAGAAATTGCTGAATTGTAATAGTCAACTATTATTAATACCTAAAATTAAGAATTAAACCATTGCTAACATCTAAAAGAATGCAGCAGCTCCGTTCCTCTCAATGCTGCAGACAGATGACCCTTCATCAGCCCCATTGAAATGAATGGAGCAGTGCCACTCCATTCATTTCAATGGCAATGACGGAAATAGACAAGCACTGTGCGTGGCTATCTGTCTGCACCATTAAAGAGAATGGAGCCGCAGTTACGTAGAAGAGCAGACAAAAATAACAGAGTGTAGCGCTCAGCTGTCTATTTGCATTGAGAGGAAAGGAGCCGCTGCCCATTCGCCACTACACTACCAATATGGGAGAATTGATCATGAACTGTGAAATACAGGACAAGGGTCCATTGTTCTCAGTATTGGTGGGGGTCCAAGCAGTAGGACCCCCCACTGATCTATCAGTTTTCACCCATCCAGTGGATGGGTCAAAACTGAAAAAAGTACCCCATCATGGGAATACCCATATAAAGAGGTTATCCCAAGAAAATCTTTAATCAGTTATCCATACAATCTCCTGGGACAGTGAAGGATGTTGAGAATGGTACACACTAAGTCTTCCGTGAGCTTGGAGCAGTGGTGCACATGCTTGACCACGGCTCCACTCACTGTTTAGGGAAATAGCATGCACAGCGATCGGCTATCTCTTCTATCCCCATAGAAGCCAATGGAGCAGTGCTTACACTTGCATATGACCACTCCATTCACTATTATAATGAGTGCCGGGCTCCCTGCAGTTAGACTGCCATCGATCAACTATATATCAAGTATCCCATGGATAGGCGATATATGATTTTCCTAGGATGCAACCACTTTTTACTGGTTCAGTGCATCAAAAAATTAAGCACCCTTTAAAAATCAACCAGCTATTTTGTGTTTTTCTTTCAGGTGAAGAAGGAGTTGGCGTCGGTTCTGGTATTTGAATCTCATGCAAAAGCTGGAACAGTGTGTAAGTGTTTTTATAGTGGATCTCTTATCTAAAGTGGGGTCATGGTTAGTTTAAGGCTTCGTGCACAGGACAAGCCATACAAAGAGGCTATATAAGAGTGCATAGAGTTCATGCGTTTGCAGTCATAGGGTGCATCCATATAGGAACAGGAATGGTATTTACATGGTGCCCCTCCATAGGAGCATTTGGATACTTAAACATTGCATAATAATTTGTCATAACATCATGCATTTGTATTTTACCTTGTTTGCATGCACCTCTCTCCCTGAAGGTCCTCCAACATACACAAATCCACCCTATACAGACAGGCACATCAAAGGGGTTTAACCCCCCTTACATATTCTCCTTTAAAAGTAATGATTTTAAGAGAAATCCGCTCCGTAATATGGCATCCCATGGAATCTGAGTCAAACGAGTCAGAATAGGTTATCAATAGTTGATCAGCAGGGTCCACCACTCAGGAGACACGCTGATTAGCCTCTGAAGAGGTTGTGGCACACCCATGACCATATCCTCAGGTATATGATCTCACATGTAGTGTTGCTCATTATGATCAGCGGGCAATAAATCTGATTTTTAGCAAAAAATGACAAAAGGTGTGTTGGCTTAGCACTGCTGCCTTACAGTGCTGGTGTTCTAGGTTTGAATCTGACTAGGGATGAGCGAGCATACTCGCTAAGGACAATTACTTGAGCGAGTATTGTCCTTAGCGAGTACCTGCCCGCTCGGAAGAAAAGATTCGGGTGCCGGCGGAGGAGAGCGGGGAGGAATGTAGGGGAGATCTCTCTCTCCCCTCTGTTCCCCCCTGCTCACTCCTGCAACTCACCGCTCACCCGCGTCGGCACCCTTATCTTTTCTTCCGAGCGGGCATGTACTCGCTAAGGACAATACTCGCTCGAGCCTAGGACCCCACCACTACAGGCTCTCAGTGCTGAATACAGGGCCACCACTGCCACCACCACCACCTCTAGTGTTTTTCAAGTAATATTTTGGAGGCCAAATGAGAGAACCTGATTTTTACTCTCATTGCTTTTAACCCAAGGCAGAATCAGGAGCCTCGATTCACAATTCTTTTTGAAAATTGTATCGGTCACTCCAAACTTGATTATTTCAATACTTGCTCAACATTTGTCACATTCACTGGTCATATGGCAGCTTAGAGCAGCTCATTCCCATTCAAGTGAATGGGATTGAGCTGACATAGCAGTCACAGCTGCTATACAATGTATGGTGCTATGCCTGGTATTAATTGAAGAGGCCATGGCACTCAGTCAATACCAGGCACTCATGACCACTTCAGTCAGGTGATGGGTGGGAGCTCAACTACTGCTGCTGATCAAGTACTGATGACGTATTCTGAGGACAGGTCATCAGCAGTTTAGTGCTGAAAACCCCTTTATAGTAAAGCTCCAACTATTACTAAAGCCTGTGGAATTTCGCCATGGATTTTGACGCTAATTCCATGTCCAAATCTGTGGCAAAATCTGTACCAGTTTAGCATTCTGTTGAATAATATGCAAATTTGCACTGAGAGACTGAGCAGAACTCTTATGAACAACGATTTTAGAGCTTATAATGGTTTATAGGGATTATAACTTTCTATAGTTATTTCCCATTATGCAATAGATATAAAACATGTGTTTTACTCTACAGTGTTTAGCCAAGGTGATAAAGGCACGTCTTGGTACATTATATGGAAGGGTTCTGTGAATGTGGTTACCCATGTCAAGGTCAGTGTTACAGTAGTATGTATCTATGGACTAATGTAATGTACTTCTAAGGTTGGGGCCTTACTGCAGACTTTGCAAAAGTTTGTTAGTTTGCACCATTGTAGTAATCAAAGGAAAATCCAATTTATTTTTGCTTGTTCTAGATGAGACTAATAATACAAATGATACACTAATATGTGTAACCCAAATGAAATGGTTCCTTCTTTAGCCCTTAAACTAGAATTACAGGGATTGTCCAGTTGTAAACTATTGGTGGCCTATGCATAGGATAGGTCATCAATAGTAGATCAGCGGGGGTCTGCTGCCAAGGACCCCCCTCTCATCAGCTATTCGCCAGGCCAATGTGCTCATGCACTGAGTTGATTTCTGCAGAAAGCAGACAGCATCATTCTCACTGCAGTGGTCTGCCTTGGTATTACATGCAATTGAAGTGAATGGCATCTTTGCCTGTAATACCAATCCTGGCAACTGCAGTGAGAAGGAAGCAGTCTGCCTTCTGCAGAAATGACGCAGGTTCATGAGGGCACTGGCCCAGCGAATAGCTGAGCAGAGGGGAACCCGGGTGGCAGACCCTCACTGATCTACTATTGATGACCTGTCCTGAAGATAATAGTTTACGACTGGAGAATCCCTTTAACCCTTTCCAATCCAATTTGTATTCAGGTTTTCCTCGGGGGCTTACTTTTTTTCTGCTGTTATAAAACGGCGCTATCTACTGGCTAAAGCCAGTACTGCATGAGGTGACATATTGGATAGGCCCCGACAGCAGAGAGGCTGGCAATATACAGTAAGAGAACCCTGACGGACGTCTTCCAACATCGGAGCTGTACAGCCTTAAATCATAATGTCTTTAGACGTCAGACAGTGGATTGGAAAGGGTTAATCTGCAGTGATCAACTATAGAAAAGCAGTAATTAAAGTCAGTGCACTTAGGGCAACTTCTCTACTATGTGCATCAGTGCTGAAATGATACAGGGAGGGTGCACAAATGGTATGGTCGGTTCCAAACTGCAAAACATATCTTGTAGTAATTGGTTGAAGTCCAGCATTGAAAAAAATTAAAATCACAGCTTTATTTACATCATTTAAAGGTACACTTGTCAAGCACGGATTCTAACGCATTTTAATTCAATAGGACTCTTAGTCATAGCTGGGAGCCATAGTGTCTTGAGCCACATAAGCATCCATGCTTAACAAGTATACCTGTTAATGAAATAAAGTTGTACTTTGGTTGGTACTGGATTTCAACCAATTACTGTAGGATATCCTCAACAGTGATCAACTGATTGCACTAGGTCCAGCTACCTACTTCCCTTCGCCACGATCAACTGGAATTGCCAAGAGAAGTTCTTTGTGTCAGTACCATATGGTGGCTATTGGAACAATGCCTATCCATTAGAAGGCAGCGTTTCTGCAAGTCAATATCAGACCTTTTAAGAAGCCTTGTAACAATGACTGGGAATATAAGCCAAAGCCAGAGGCTTCTCCAGAAGGAAAATATTTCCATGTACGGACAAACTGTTTTGGGGTTTTAGTGTGCTGTAGGTTTCTGGCTTGGCTGTGTGAGAGGCCTATGATGTAGGTCATAAGGGGTAAAGCTTCTCCTTAGGGAGAGCACTTAGTAGGTGTGATGAGACTTCTAACATGCATGCTCCTCTGGGAAATTTATGCAAATGGAGAAATGGAACAATGCCTTCACAGCGCCATTGATTAGAAAGGAACCTACTGCACACTGATGAGGGGCAGAACCCCAGTCTGTCTGTGCATGGTTATCTTTTCCTGCTTAAGAAGACTCTGGATTTGGCTTATATTCCCACTCATTGTTAGAAGGCTTGTTAAAAGATCTGACAATGACTTGTTGGGATGCTGTCTTCTAATAGGTGCTGTAGAGGTATTGTAACATCTTCACATTTGCATAAATTTCCTAGAAGAACATGTATGGCCTTATAAGTCACCTCACACCTACTAAGTGCTCTAACTAAGGAGGAACTTTAGCCCTTCTGACCCATGGTGCCAATGTAAATAAATGTGTAGCTATGCAATACATAGTTGAGTTGAGGAGAATTCTATCTGGTTTGCCCCATCAAGTGGGATCATGAGTGAGATAACCTCATCCATGATGTACATAAGTACTAGTGTGCCACATGGGCATATAACTAGATATATTTGCAAATGCCATGTTATGTACATTCTTAGTGAAGAAACGTGTTCTAGAGATAGTTTATTCTATTATTCCGCTTTTTCCAGATATTACTAACAAGCAATAGATAAGTAAATTTCTGTCCCCATATTTGATGAGCCCTGAAGACTCTGGTCTGGTCCCATACTAATGCTTGCCCTCACATTGATGTTTTATATCAGGGTTTGGTCACTACACTTCATGAAGGAGATGACTTTGGACAGCTGGCTCTTGTCAATGATGCCCCAAGAGCGGCAACTATAGTATTAAGAGAGGACAACTGCCACTTCTTACGAGTTGACAAGCAGGACTTCAACCGGATTCTTAGGGTTTGTAGCTCTAAAGTGATAATTGATAACAGCAATATATGCTAATTATTACCAGACGTTTACAATCTTGTCTTGTCTATAGGATGTAGAAGCTAATACGGTGCGTCTAAAGGAACACGGAAAAGTGGTATTAGTGCTGGAGAAAAGTCCTCAGCTATCTGGAAATAACTTACCGGCTTCAGTGCCTGGAAATCAGAAGTGAGTACTTGACATCTTTGGGATTATATTTAGTAATTGGGTTACTTTTAACTTTATTATGCATGTCTTTAGGTATACCGTAATGTCAGGAACAGCTGATAAAATTCTGGAGCATTTGCTGGAGACCATGAGGTTGGATTCATGTCTCAATGACCCAGAAGGTAACAGTATTTCTTTTTGAACCTCATTGACATGACATAAGTGATTACGAAGATCTTCCGACCAACACAGCACTTACTGCAAGTAGTTACTAGTAACAAAGTTGAGAAGTTGCAGCCCTGTGTATTCTTATATACAATGTACATTACAGTGCATGTTAAGTAAATATATAATTATATATAACTATATCTTAAAAACTCTCAATACCATTTGGGGGCATTTTTTTAAAACTTAAATTAATGTATTTGGGGCTGGAAATAGGGTTTGCAATAGGGTTTAATTACAAAAGTGTATCATTTGCCTTTTCTGCAGCTTCTGCTGAAAGTATCTCCCTTCAGATCCCTCAGTGTGCTGGACTGCTGGCCCAGGTTTTCAGCCCTTATCTCATCCCCTGAACACTCCTATCAGGTGGTTTATGGACACCATAAATATAAACTTTGTTGTGGTCATAAATCAGTTTATAAGAACATTCAGGTTTGGAGTGAGAGGAGAGAGAAATTAAGGGCTCTTTTACGCAGTACCAGGGGCGTAACTATAGAGGATGCAGAGGATGCGGTTGCACCCGGGCCCAGGAGCCTTAGGGGGCCAATAAGGCCTCTCTTCTCCATATAGGGAGCCCAGTACTATGAGTAAAGCATTATAGTTAAAGGGGTTGTCCCGCGCCGAAACGGTTTTTTTTTTTTTTTCAACCCCCCCCCCTTCCCCCGTTCGGCGCGAGACAACCCCGATGCAGGGGTTAAAAAAGATCACCGGACAGCGCTTACCTGAATCCCCGCGCTCCGGTGACTTCTTACTTACCCGGTGAAGATGGCCGCCGGCATCTTCTCCCTCCGTGGACCGCAGGGCTTCTGTGCGGTCCATTGCCGATTCCAGCCTCCTGATTGGCTGGAATCGGCACGTGACGGGGCGGAGCTACACGGAGCTACACGGAGCCCCATTGAGAAGATAAGAAGACCCGGACTGCGCAAGCGCGTCTAATTTGGCCATTAGACGGCGAAAATTAGACGGCAACCATGGAGACGAGGACGCTAGCAACGGAGCAGGTAAGTGAAAAACTTTTTATAACTTCTGTATGGCTCATAATTAATGCACAATGTACATTACAAAGTGCATTAATATGGCCATACAGAAGTGTATAGACCCACTTGCTGCCGCGGGACAACCCCTTTAAGGGCCCCGTTACAGGTTTTACATTGGGGCCCGGGAGCTTCTAGTTACGCCTCTGCACGGAACGATTATCATTCGGTCTAAACACTGCCAGCTATTGCTCAATGAACAATAATTTGAGGCCGGTGTCATGCCTCATGCCAATGTCCGGGTCGGATTCCACCTGCGAAATATTGCAGCGGAATCAGACCGGGCGCCCCCCAGAGACCCCATACTCACCTCTCCGGATCCGCCACAAGTGTCTCGTCCGGCTCAACTAGATAGACACTGTCTTCATTCAGCCTAACCTACTATGTTATGTTACTATGACGCTCTGGGCTGTGACGCAGATTCCTGTGATACTTCCGCAGTGCGAAAGTATCGCGGGACGGACGGATTCCACTGACTGCAATTTAAGCTGTCCCTGCGATTTTCCGCTCAGAATAGAGCATGCTGCGATCTTCCCTAACGAGTGAGAAATCGCAGTTGATTTCCGCTCATGGGCAGGGGGAGAGTCTCTTCACACAAGATGTCTATGGATGGACATTGCTGCGGAATTCGCGGCAGGTGTCTGACCGTGAATTCCACAGCAATAATCCGTCCGTGGGCATTTGGCCTCAATCATACAACGATCGACCTGTGTAAACAAGCTTCATTTATGAACGACTGCCTATTTACTGTGAATGGAAGTGGGAGGCCGGAAGAGATCTCTGGTCCGCTCCGCCTCCACTCAGTGAGCGATCATTGCTCCTATGTGAAAGAACAGGAGCCACGAATGCTCGGACAACTATCCGGTGCTTAAAGGGGTCGTCTCGCGAAAGCAAGTGGGGTTCAGCACTTCTGTATGGCCATATTAATGCACTTTGTAATATACATCGTGCATTAAATATGAGCCATACAGACGTTATTCACTTACCTTCCCTGCGCTGGCGTCCCCGTCTCCATGGCTCCGTCTAACTTCAGCGTCTAATCGCCCGATTAGACGCGCTTGCGCAGAAGGGTCTTCTGCCTTCGGCTCGGTTCGGCAGCAGTGGCGTTCTGGATCCGCCCCCTTCTACGCGTCATCGCGTAGCTCCGCCCCGTCACGTGTGCCTGTTCCAGCCAATCAGGAGGCTGGAATCGGCACACGGGACAGGGCGGTGCTACGCGATGATGCGTAGAAGGGGGCGGAGCCAGAACGCCGCTGCTGCCGGACAGACCCGAAGGCAGAAGACCCTTCTGCGCAAGCGCGTCTAATCGGGCGATTAGACGCTGAAGTTAGACGGAGCCATGAAGACGGGGACGCCAGCGCAGGGAAGGTAAGTGAATAACTTCTGTATGGCTAATAATTAATGCACGATGTATATTACAAAGTGCATTAATATGGCCATACAGAAGTGATGAACCCCACTTGCTTTCGCGAGACAACCCCTTTAAGTACTTGACAATTATTTTGTGCAAAAGGGAAGATAAGTCCAACTGACAGATCTGAAGGAAGATGCGTTCTGCAGCTGACTGTATACAGTGATATATAGATGCTGCAGAAGCTAAATGTTGCAAATTTTTAATTAAACTCTATGGCAAAATTATTTTCAGCCCAAAATACCTTCAAGTAAAGAAATATTGCCCCCACAAGGTATCCATAGCCTTTAACTCCATACTGGTACAGATGCCTTTTGTAGTATTCTGGCTGAAAGTCAACCTAATTGCTGTTTGATAGTAGTTGAAACAATGATTCACTTAGCTTTCAAACAAATAATCAACTTTCATAACAATGTAATATCTGTTTAACGTACATGTCATATGTTTATGCTTCTGCAGACTCATTTGCTGGCGAATTCCTTCTGACCCACAGTGTATTCATGCCAACAAACCAACTGTGCCAAGCATTGCTCCATCAGTATCCTTAAATTACCAGGTTATTGCTTGCATTTCTCCTAATAGAAACTGAGTAGAATGCTCAAATGGATCCAGTGCTGTAATCCGTCTGCACCCTAGATTATATCAGAGAAAGGAGAAAATATATTAGATGGTTACAGTATCATTCCAGATGACAAAATGCAATACTGAAACTAAAATATAACTTTATATGCTCTAACCATAAGTAGTGCTGGCCTTTGGGTAGATGGTACCCTGTGCGGAATTTATTTTTGTCACTCCCCTGTCATAAGGCAGAAATATTTATATTGCACTGATAGGCAATCTGCCAATATTCTCCTTGTGCAGAAAGCAGTAAGATATCAGCATAACCAAACCAGAACAGCTCAGTGAATAAATACTGTACCAGAACCAAGCTCATAACATAAATACGGCACCAGAACCAAGGTCATGACATAAATACAGTACATGAACCAAGCTCATAACTGAAATACAGCACCAGAACCACACACAGAAATACAGCACAAACTAAGCTCAGTACATAGATATAATACCATAACCAAGCTTATAATATAAACACAGTAGAGCCTCAGAACTTAGCGATTGTGTTGTGGGGTGGAGATGGGCTGGGAGCTGGGCCAAAAACATCACACTGGAGGAGACAAAGCCAGGAAAAGGATGATTCATGTGACTCCACAAGACACTGCCATGCAGAGAAAGAAAGATCATCTGGCCGGTTAGACCTAAGGGGTGTTGATTGCCCTCCGTGTACATGCACCTGTTGCTTCCCCCTACAAGCCGGTGGCCGGCGCCCTGTGTGATTGTATGGGTTGCACATAGCTAAAGCCAGCCATGACCATAAAGTGGACTTTATGTAGAATCAATATAGGTACGCTGTGAATACAACGTTAACCATGCAAAATTAATATACAGCATCTCACAGTAGAAGGTGGTTTACAATCTACTCGTAGTCTAATATACAGATATTAATTTACGTAGCTATATGTTGTACTACTATTACTTCAACCTGGAAGTTAAGGTGGCTGATAAATCATTGAATTGGCAGCTTATCAACGAAGCATAATTTGAAGTTCCCGGTCCAATATGCAGAATCTGGAACAGGATCGCCTCCTACCATGTGCCAATTATACTTCAGTATTCTCATTACCCCAATGTGGCTGATACACCCCCTAGAATATTCCAGTACATTGCACCCTGCATACAGTAGCTGCATCCCTAGCTTATGACAAATGTCAAATGTACTTCATATGAAAAGTGAATGCAATCATCCACAGAAAGTACTTGAAGTGATCGAGAGCTGTAAAATTCAGAAACCATGACCCATGTCCCTAATGCATTAAAAAAATTAAGTCCTAAAAGGGTCCACAGTCCAAACACTGGCACAATGGGGCACAATTTTATGCTTACTATACATGTTTGACTAACTGGGGCCCCTGAATACGATGAAAGTGCACTTATTAAAAATGGCCCAGACTTTGGTATTTACAATGTCATTCCAGGGAATGTTTATTTCCTTCCTATGGACCCTTAACAGCACCTCAGATTCAACGTGGAGCCATCTGAATTGAACGAGCCTGAGAAGGTACTATATTCTCTCCACAAGAGGCAGAATATAGTACGACTTGTTACTCTCTGGGTAGAGCTCTATGGTCGGCTGCTGGAGGCAGAACCAAATGCAAAAAGTTTCCTAGAGGTAAAAACTTTTATAGACTTAGACTGTTCAGACAGCTCTACAATATAACCAGCATGTCGTATTGTGTCCTTCTACCTGATTTCGAAGGAAATACCTTTATATTTAGATTGAATTATCTTAACCCTTTTCAATCCACTGCCTGACGTCTGAAGACATTCTGATTGAAGGTTGTACAGCTCCGATGTCGGACGATGTCTGACAGGGTATTCTTACTGTAGATTACTGGCAGCTCTGTTGTCGGGAGGCCTCTCCAGCATGTCCCATTTTGCAGTACTGGCTCTAGCCAGCAGATGGCACCATTGTATAATGGCAGAAAGAGAAAGCCCCCTAGGAAACCCTGAATCCAAAATTGGATTGCAAAGGGTTAATTACTCGTATTGGGATTTATTGACTATGTGCAGGTAGATATAAACATTTAATTAATGATGTCACTTTATTTTTCTGATTTTTTTATTTTTAGAAAATCTCAGAATACATCAGCAGGGATCCTCGTCTGCTTACAAGCGTGAAAGAAAACTTTAATGAACGAAGAAAAACTAGAACGTAAGGAGCTTTTAATTTGGTTAAGGACTGTATTTTTTCATTAAACCAATTCAACACAATACTGCAATATGCTAGCAAAGCCCTTGAATCCTGAAGTCCCCATCACAACTATTGTGTATGTCTCGTGGCAGAGTACCGTAAAATGTTGCTCTTTTGGAGAGCTGGTTATCTTGTAATGCACATATCTAAACATAGCCAGCAAAGAGGAAAGGTGTGAATGGACACATCTGAAAATGTATGTGACCTGCCATATAAATTCAAAGTGCTCACCAAGATCTAAAAGTTTCACAAAGTCAAGGCTTTCGGTCAAAGATCCACTTTAAGTGGGTTGTCTAGTTTAGAAAACCCATCTTCCTATCCGCTAAAAGGGAAATCTGAGAAGGGGATTCTCTGTTCATGATCCCCATCTCTTGGCCAGAGTGGAGAGTTATTACAAAGAGTGTCTCTTGCTCTGGAGGACCAGTCTTGTCCTGCATTCTAAACAACTCATTGATGTGAATGGCCTCGGTGTAATTTTTCATTTTACCTGTGGTGGTGCTCAAGGGATATTAAACATGTACTTTACTGTTTCGCCAAAGATTACGGCTGATTCCTGGAGTTCCCAGCAGATGGAGATTTTTAGTTCATTGTCCAAGAACCTTTGTAAGAAGCAGGGATTGTACAAAGTAGAAAATCCTGTTAACTCACATGTAGTTTTTTGTTAACATGTTGGTGGTCATCAAATGTGAGAGCAGCTATCTAGCTAGCTAGAAGGAATATATGGTTTGTGCAAGGTTTTTTGATATATTTTGCAGCAGCAGTTATAATAACTAAACTGTAGCTGTACAATTACATGAGAACTGTGAACAAATGTCTTATAGGTGTTAGATTGTGGCCTACTTGGTTATGATATTTGGCCCAGGGTCCTGATATATCTAGGAACGCAGCCAAAAGCCAGTCTACCACCGATACTGGCTCTTGATTTTAATGACTTTTTTTTGTTCTCATTACAGAATGGAGATTAGTAGTGGAAACACTTCTCCTCAAGTAAAGGTATGACTGTTTGCAGAACTGTTTTAGGGATATCCAATTGCTAGGGTTTTTTGGGACATTTTGAACCCTCACACCTTCATGCAATTTACGTCGGTTGTAATTTTTCATAAAAAATGCTTAAAGGGGTTGTGAGAGTTACAGCTCACCTGTAAAACGAGTTCTGCATGCACTAAAATAACAAATAGTGATATACTCACTTCTCCCCGCTCCCACTATGTCCCACACTGCTGCTCTTCCCTCTGCGCCTGTGTTTGTTTACAGGCTGCAGTCCCATCCGGTTTATGGGACATCACAGGTTGCTGCAGCCAATAACAGAGCTTAGTGATCGATCGCTGAGCTCTGTTATTGGCTGCGGCACCTGTGACACCCCATAAGTAGTTTGTAAATGTGACGTCACAGAGGACACTGCAGGAGTGGGTAGAGGTGGCTATTCCAATATTTGTTATTTTAGTGCATGAAGAAGAAGTTTTACAGATAAACTAGAACTTGGACAACCCCTTTAAAATGTGTGACTTCAGCAGAAAATTGAATGTGAAATACCTCCTAAAAATAAAAGGTCAACATGTGCAGAGTTAATATATACCACTTAGACCTACTTAGGTCTCTGTCTACATGCACATATCTTTATAAAATCACCAGAACTAGAAAAACAAAAAAAAATCTAGTGTTATGTTTTAAGAACACAATCAAAGCTCTATCAGTAATACAGCCTGAGATATAAGCATTAAAAACTAAAACAAGGACATATCTCATACGTCCTTGACTACTAAAGTGCCACTCTACAAGGACATAGGAAATATATACTGGGCCGGGATAGGGTTAAAGTTGGGTTCCATTATACTCCATTGTGCTAGTACATTGATATGAGTAATATATTAGATCAATACCGTGAACATAACCTGGTTATACTTTAGTAAATGTATACAATCTTTATTTTATTAGATTTCCAACTATGGAAGCCTTCTGTCCATTCAAGATGAAGACCAACCTGGTAATTTGTACACTATCCAGGTCCAGGATAAAGGTACAATAGACCGATTCAGCTAATCAATATATAAATGCATCATATGGAGGAAAAGTATAAATCAGTCAGGTCTATGCCAGTGCATAAAGGATGCCAACGACTAAATGGATTGGTAGACGAATCACTACCGGTCAGTGTCTGGGAAACAACTGTTTAAGGGCTCATGTCCACGGGCAAAATGAGATTTAAAATCCGCAGCGGATCTCCCGCGCGCGGATCCGCACCCCATAGGGATGCATTGACCACCCGCGGGTACATAAATACCCGCGGATCGTCAATAAAAGTGATTTAAAAAAAAATGGAGCATGAAAAAATCTGGACCATGCTCCATTTTCATGCGGGTCTCCCGCGGGGACGGCTCCCGCGGGCTTCTATTGAAGCCTATGGAAGCCGTCCGGATCCGCGGGAGACCTAAAATAGGAATTTAAAGCATTTACTCACCCGCAGCGGGCCGCGAAGCTCTGCTCTTCCTCACGGCCGCATCTCCCTTGCTTCGGCTCGGCGGATGTGCCCGGCGCATGCGCGCGGCACGTCGACGACGTGCCGGCGACGTGCCGCCGGCGTCAGGAATTCATCCGCCGGCCGAAAATGAAGATCCGGCCGTGAGGAAGAGCAGAGCTTCGCCGCCCGCTACGGATAGGTAAATGCTTTTAAATTGCTATTTTCAGCGCTCATGTCCGCGGGGCAGGAGGGACCCGCTGCAGATTCTACATGTAGAATCTGCAGCGGATCTGATTTTCCCCGTGGACATGAGGCCTTAGGCTTACAGGTAAAGGGAATTTGTCAGCTCGGAAATGCTGTCCAAACTGCAGGCATTATTTAGACCTCTACTCATTCTGAGCTGAACAGTCCAATGGGCAGAGCTATCAGTGACTGATAGCCTTCCCTGTATGTCCATTCATACACAGATAGCTGTCAGTCACTGATTGGACCGCCCATTGGACAGTGCCGGATTAACCATTTGGCAAATAAGGCACATGTCTTAAGGCCAGCCAAAAATCCAGGCCACAAAAAATAAAGTTAAAAAAATTAATAATGATCAGGTGATAAGAAGACTTGGAATTTTCAAGTCTCACTCTGTCAGTACAAAGGTAGATACTAGAGGTTAGCAAGCACACTCGTTTAAGGCTGCCACTTGATCGAGTAGCAGTCTTATCAAGTAACTGTGTACTCGCCCAAGTAGCATGCGGGGGGGCGGACGGGGGGGAGCGGAAGAGAGCGGGTGGAGAGTGAGAGAGAGATCTCTCCCTGCCCCGCTGCCCCCCACTACCTCCACCCGCTGGCCCCTGTTGCCCCCTCCGGCATGCTGTACACAGTTACTCGATAAGACTGCAACTCGATCGAGTAGCAGCCTTAAACGAGCGTGCTCGCTCACCTCTAGTAAATACACAAATCCTATTATTAATTTAGTTTATCCTATTTAGTTGTTGTGTTTTCTACTAATTATATTTTAAACCAAATAAGAGACAATTTCTACAAGTAACTAATGCTATTGATTCAGCTTATGACCGGCCCTTCCGTTCTACAGGTTTTTCTTATAACCTATTTTCTTTGCAATTTTTATACGAAACTGAAAGTTATTTAATCCATGCAGTCATCCTTAAATGACTTTATTATACTTCATTTCGTCATTGATTTTTAACATTTTAGTATTTTATTGGACTTATTTTTATTATTATTATTTCTAATGTGGATAGTAAAACCTGCGTACCTATTTGACCGATGCGCTATCGAAGGCAAACTCCTTTATTGTGTATGTATTTTTGTAGTGTACAAAAACCTAGCTGACGAATTTGCAGTCGTAAAAGCACGCAAAATTGTAATCTAGCTACTGTAGTTAGAGATGAGCGAGCCTACTCGGTAAGGCAGTTACTCGAGCGAGCACCACTCTTCTCGAGTAACTGCTTAGTGATCCGAGTAGGCTCGGGTGGGCTGCTGGGGTAAGCGGGGGGAAGTGGAGCGGAGCCGGAGGAAGAGAGATCTCTCTCACTCTTCCTCCTGCTCCACTCCCCCCCACCCTCCGCAGCCCACCCGAGCCTACTCGGATCACTAAGCAGTTACTCGAGAAGACTGATGCTCGCTCAAGTAACTGCCTTACTGAGTAGGCTCGCTCATCTCTAACTGTAGTCTTATAGTAATTACAGTACTGTCAAAAAAATTGGTTTTTGTGAAATTGTTTGTAACAAATTTTCTGTTAAATTTAACTTTCTTCCTTTTATCGGTCATCCCAAAATATCTGTATTTGCAGGCCACTAGTGATGAGCGAGCATACTCGCTAAGGGCAATTGCTCAAGCAAGCATTGCCCTTAGCGAGTACCTGCCCGCTCGAGAGAAAAGGTTTGGGTGCCGGCGGCGGGCAGGGAGCTGCGGGGGAGAGCGGGGCGATCTCTCCCTCTCTCCCCTCCGCTCCCCCCTGCTGACTGCCGCTACTCACCGCTTCCCCGCGCCGGCACCCAAACCTTTTCTCTCGAGCCGGCAGGTACTCGCTAAGAGCAATGCTCGCTCGAGCAATTGCCCTTAGCGAGTATGCTCGCTCATCTCTACAGGCCACCTATCAAAATATGCCAGCAGATCCTTATTCCGGCTCTGCCATTGGATCAGTCAGCTCAGAATGTGCAGAGATATAAATGAATAAAATACAAGTTATACTCAATCTTTTCCCACCAAACTATATATCAATCTGCTCGGCTCCTCCTGCTCTTCAACATCATGCCTGCAGTTTGGGCGGCATGTTCCAGCTTACAGAATCCCTTTAAACGCATTGTTTCCTGAAACAATCACCACTGTTCTCCATGCCCTGTGTCTGGTATTGCAGCTCAGCTCCATTCAAGTGAGCAGAATTGACCAGACGCAGCCCATAGATATAAATAGTGCTATCTCGACAATCCCTTTAAGTAATACAAACCTTTTGTGTGCTGTCTAGAGATGAGCGAGTATACTCGCTAAAGGCAATTGCTCGAGCGAGCATTGCCCTTAGCAAGTACCTGCCCGCCCGAGACAAAAGGTTCGGGTGCCGACGCGGGGGAGCGGTGAGTAGCGGCAGTCAGCAGGAGGGAGCGGGGGGGAGAGAGAGATCTCCCCTCCGTTCCACCCCGCTCTCCCCCACAGCTCCCTGCCCGCCGCCGGCACCCGAACCTTTGGTCTCGAGCGGGCAGGTACTCACTAAGGGCAATGCTCGCTCGAGCAATTGCCTTTAGCGAGTATACTCGCTCATCTCTAGAGAACCCAATAGTCCTTCTTAGATTCAGATCTTGAATACATGATTTCATCTTCCAGTGCCTTATGACATATATCTGCCCGACCATTCTTGCGTTACCTCCATGTTTATGGTAAATGCTACCGTTCAAGAAGTGATATCCTCACTCACCACGAAGAATGGCTGCCGCAGCGACCTGGTTTTGGTTAAAGTGAACTCTTGTGGAGGTGAGTGGAATCTTTGTTGTATGAAATTTCACAAAGCAAGTTCCATTTTGTAGTATTTTTCCTGCATTGTTTCGCATACTTTTTTTTTAAAGGCGTGTTTGGTGATAATTATGAATTACAATATCTTAATTGTGTCACTTACACTCTTTTCTGGGGCAGAAAAAGTATGTCTGAAACACGAGGACATCGCTGTCTTCACTTCTCTAGGAGTCAATGAACGACTTTTTATCTGCAGTACTCAAGATATGACCACTTTGGTGAGTATATCCTACATATTATGGCTACACGTAACTTGGAATTGGGATGTTCAGTTTTGGAGAGGTGGCACTAGTTAAAATAACTATGGAATGACACTGAATTAACACAAGGAAACCTGTGTTGCTCCTACTAATGAATCAATGTCAAATCCAGAGCCACACTATTGTGCTAATCAACTCTACAGCCTGCAGTCCTAGTTTTATGTTTTGCATAGTATACCAAAAATAACACATTTTGCATTTCCTATCTTTTAAGACTCCTCTACCTGAGCAATTGGGACCAAGCGGTAGTAGTTATGATATGCTGGATCTCATCAACTCCAAGGACCTTGCACAACACATGACAGAAAGTGACTGGAACCTCTTTAGGAGTGTTCACCAGGTACATCAGTTTGGGGTAAAGGGTTTTCATGCAGATATAGAAATTATGTTCAGTAAATAGTTGTTGCCATAAACTCAACTTTTTGATAATATTGGCTTCACCTGTTTGACCTAAGGCTTCTTACATGGGATGATTGTCAGGCTTTTGAGTCATCCTAGAGATTATCCATCCTGTCTATGCTTTCACACTCCATCAATGACCGCTCAGTGAATGGAGGCGAAGTGGGCAGTTGATGGCTTTTGGCCATCGGCCTCCATTCACAGGAAACACGCAGTTTTTCATAAATGAACCTGTTTACACGGGCCAATTATCGTTGGATTTTTATCCCTGCAGAAACCGAAAGACGAACGAATTATTATTCACCGTTCATTCACTGGCAGCATTTACACTGAACAATTATCATTCAAATTCGCATGATCCAGCAATAATCTGAATAATTGTTCCATGTAGAAGGGCCCTAAGATATATAGACAATCTTGTGACATACTCACAGCCCAAGACTAGTGATAGCAATAGACTAAAAAAAAAAAAGAAACATTTTTTAGTCTATTGCTATCATGTATCTATCAACCAAAATCTCTAAAGCAGTGATTCCGATCACTTTCAAATATGATAGATGCTGCTGAGCCATACTGACTAATGAAAGTCAAGGATCTTACCAAACATATAACCTAGTGATATGGCATTTATACTAGTGGTATAAACTGACTGGCGCCAGCTGAAGAGTTCCATGTACCTAAGGATACCTTTATACCGATCCACTGTCTTTCATATAGTAGCCTGGAAAAGCTGATGACTGTTCATTAAGACTTATTGTTAATAGAAGGGATCTCCATGCAAATTCAAAGTCGGTCAAATAAAAAACAACTGCGACTTTACACCAGACGACTTTTGATGAACCAGTGATTATTTTTTGGTGAGCTAAAATAATTAGTGACTTGTGAATGAATTATCGGTGGTCACCCTGTTGATGGCTGTGTTTACATAGAACGGGTTTGTTTGCATTCGCTCTTTTGAGTGATTATTTGGCTGATAGTCATCCCATGTAAAGGTAGAGTACCTTAAGAGCCACACTGCTAGGGCATGATCCTTGGAACAAAGTGTTTTATATTCCGAAAGGTTCTGCGGATGGTATAACCACTGGTGTAACTATAGGGGATGTGGTTGCACCTGGGCCCAGGAACCTTAGGTGGCCCATAAGGCCTCTCTTCTCCATATAGGGAGCCCAGCACTATGAATAAAACATTATAGTTGGGGGCCCTGTTACAGGTTTTGCATTGGGACTCAGAAGCTTCAAGTTATGCCTCTAGTGTTTGAACTTTGTTTTCTTAAGAAAGACTCCTTAAACACCAAAAGGTTCATCTACTCATTACACAAGCTCAGGATAATGTCCTTGACTTAACTGCAGACAGTAAGACTTCCTATGGAGAAATTATTGCCATCTTGATTAACCCAACCCCTCGAGGATCATTATTCTAAGTTGCCTCTTTTGCCGTTTCAGATAATTATCTCCCCAGGAGTCACGCAGCTATTGAGTGTATTTCATGTTCTGAAGAGTTAGTCCAGATGTGTCGTAAGCTCATTGTACTCTTCTCAACTTCTCTCCTTAGGTGGAGTTGCTTTATCAAACATTCGGGAAACAGCGGTTCCGTAACAGCACAACGGCTAATCTGGAGAGGTTTATAAGACGATTTAATGAGGTGCAGTTCTGGGTGGTAACTGAAGTCTGTTTGTGCCAAGATGATGATAGGAGAGCATTGCTCTTGCGCAAATTCATCAAGCTGGCAGCACAGTAAGTTGCTATTTCGATCAGTGTTATATAAAGCTCTTGTGCTCTTTCCAATCTCATACCAATGCTTATTATGAAAAGGTCTAACATAAAGGGCCTCATTCATCAAACTTGTCTAATAGTAAAATTGTCTTTGTTGCCCATAGAAACCAAACATTTCATTTTATCGAAGCACTATAAGAAAAGAGAAGTTGTTATGTGATTGATTGCGACGGGCAATAAAGACACTTTTACTGATAGACAATTTTGCTCAGTGAGGCCTACTTTTTCTGTTGTAAGGGTTCATGTGCATCATGGCAAAGCCATGTTCTAGGTTTCTGTAAGAGCACGTAGAATACTGATAAACCAGTATTATGGACTTGTAGGCACTTTAGACACACATCTTACCTTTTTGCATAAGCAACAAAAAACTAAGTTAACACTCTCCACAAATGAATTTAATGTGATGGTGCACGTAAGCCATGTCTGCGGCAAATACAGAAACACATTGCTGCACTCATTTAATATCTGAATAATATTGCACAAGGGTTGATTATACTAACTACATAAAAATGCAAGGTTCTTGGTACACATTTTGATCAAAACATGTGGGCCCATCCGTCACATCCAGATGAACCTTATTGGATGGATTCCTAACTCTATAGACACCTTTCTTAGGGCAAGAAGCCTCAAAATAAATGGAAAAACTGGATACCGGGCAATATATTCTTACTGAAGCACCCGATATGGATGGGCTAATGGAGTGCATGACAAAAGTAAAAGCAGCCACTACGCCACCAATGCACACGCAACAAGAGACAGAGTTAGCGCTACTAACAAATAAAGTTTAATAAAATGAAGGTGCACATACGCCATGGCTGCAACAAACACACGCTTAAGCACTCATACAGATTTAAAGGGGTTGTCCCGCGGCAGCAAGTGGGTCTATACACTTCTGTATGGCCATAATAATGCACTTTGTAATGTACATTGTGCATTAATTATGAGCCATACAGAAGTTATAAGAAGTTATTCACTTACCTGCTCCGTTGCTGGCGTCCCCGTCTCCATGGTTGCCGTCTAATTTTCGCCGTCTAATGGCCAAATTAGACGCGCTTGCGCAGTCCGGGTCTTCTGCTGTTCTCTATGGGGCTCCGTGTAGCTCCGTGTAGCTCCGCCCCGTCACGTGCCGATTCCAGCCAATCAGGAGGCTGGAATCGGCAATGGACCGCACAGAAGAGCTGCGGTCCACGGAGGGAGCAGACCCCGGCGGCCATCTTCAACCGGTAAGTATAGAAGTCACCGGAGCGCGGGGATTCAGGTAAGCGCTGTGCTGTTTTTTTTTTAAGTCCCTGCATCGGGGTTGTCTCGCGCCGAACGGGGGGGGGGGGGGGGGGGGTTGAAAAAAAAAAGACCTGTTTCGGCGTGGGACAACCCCTTTAACATCTGAATAAAATTGCACAACTGTTTATGCTAACCTCATTAAAAATGCAAGGTTCTCAGCACACATTTTGATCAAAACATGTGGGCACATCCGTCGCATCCAAAAGAACACTTTTGGATGGGTTCCTATAGCTATAGATACCTCCCTTTGGCCATAAAAATCTCCAAATGAATGGGAATGCTGGATACCTGGGTATGTACTCTTACCGAAGCACCTGGGACAGATGAATGATTCTTGCACATGCAACAAAAAATAATAAAATGTGCATAATACAGCATCAGTAAATATAATACTGTTATAACGTGTATATCAAAAGTAATACAATAGTAAAGCTTTTGTTATTTAATTGGGAAAACAAATATTTTTCCCAATTAAATTGAAAGCACTCGGATGTACAGTTTGGACCACAGCATGGAAAACATGGATTTATATGCAGGCTGGCAATTTAAAATGTTATATTTATTACATTGATGATTAGTAAGGACGGTGATTAAGCTTTTCCTATCATGAGCCTCTTAGTTTAGAATACTATTTTTGGAATTTTAATCATAATTATTTGTTTCTTCATAGTCTCAAGGAGCAGAAAAACTTGAATTCTTTCTTTGCTGTCATGTTTGGCCTCAGTAACACTGCAGTGAGCCGTATGTCCAGGACATGGCAGGTGAGTCATAGCCACAAAGACGTTCACCAGGGGTTGTTACTTTAATGTATATTTATACTGAACATTGATCATGGATAGAAGCCATTATGGTGACTAGGATTAATTTTACTATAGCAGGGTGAATGAACACTGATAAAGCATTTCCCTGACAAGGCACTTTGTATGACTTTAGACTCCAGTCATTTATATGTACACAAAAAAAGTCAATTAATTTTTTTGTCTTTATTTTAGCGGTTGCCCAACAAAACCAGAAAGTTATATTCCATCTTTGAAAGACTCATGGTAAGTATCATCATTTTATGCAGTAGTAAAGTAATAATTATATAGCTAAATCCTGCTTTATATACTAGTTTTAAACTAAACTGGTGGTAAACTTTTTATTTTTCTCATTTGTTGCTTCCCTTACTTATTTAGCCTCAATAATTTCCATTTTATGTCCGTCATGTATGCACTTACCCAGCCTATGACGTGGGTGCAACTGCAAGGGGTAGATTTATCTCACTCACTCAGTCTTGTGCTCAGTTTCCAAGAGGTTGCATATTGTGCATAAAGCACAGCCGAACACAGTCCATAGCCCCCCCCCAGATTCTTGCCGACGCCCTCCTGAAATGTGAGAAGCCCCACAAACTCACTCACACACTGCTCTCCAGCAAGCAAAGTGTTAATACCAACAAATGCTTAATGATTTAGAACAACAGGGACCAAGCTTATTAAAGTTTTAAGCTTTAATAAAAATGCAGTGCTTACAAAAAGATAAACATTTAAAATAAAATGACATACAAATAAATGCAAAACTGTTATGAAAACAAAGAGGCACCAAGACTTGGACCTTACAAGGCATTCTAAAGTCTTAGTTCCTGAGGGTGCACGAAAGAAAAAAAAATGAAGCGCACTCCAGCTACATAGTTGCCCTTTTCAGCTGTGACATTGCCGCATTGTTCGGTATATCTTTTTATACTTTCCACTCTAAACTCCAGGTGTTTACTCAACTTTTACTCTATTAAAGCAAATTACTTGCTCTAGACTGGGCAGCTAGGTAGCAAGTAGAGATGAGCGAGTATACTCGCTAAGGCACATTACTCGAGCAAGTAGTGCCTTAGCCGAGTATCTCCCCGCTCGTCTCTAAAGATTCGGGGGCCGGCGGGGGGCGGGGAGCGGCGGGGAAGAACGGGGAGGAATGGAGGGGAGATCTCTCTCTCCCTCTCTCCCCCCCCCCCCCCCGCTCCCCGCCGCAACTCACCCGTCATCCGCGCCGGTCCCCGAATCTTTAGAGACGAGCAGGGAGATACTCGGCTAAGGCACTACTCGCTCGAGTAATGTGCCTTAGCGAGTATACTCGCTCATCTCTAGTAGCAAGGATCACACCAATGAATATTTAACAGTCCATCTTCTTGTACTTCCACACCTTTTCAAACTAACTATTTACAACTGAGCATATAAAATGTAAACAACTATGTACAGTCATGTTACATTTTCCTTACAATATCCATAAGGTACGTATATGGTTAGAAAATTAAGATATTTACATCTGCCACAACTTTGGTAACTTTTTAAACATACTTTTTTAGCTTCTTACCAAATATCTCTGACATCTTATCTGAGCTCATATAATATAAATGGTCTTGTAGAGTGCTATTGCAACAGTTACACTTCCTAGCATAAGTTTTATGTGGACATTTAAACAGCCAGGCATGTTGGGATAGTTCAGCTTAGTATCTTGCAAATAGAGTTTTTAAGTAAATTCACTGCCAAAAAAAATAATGGAACCAGGTAGAAATGTCGGATTGCTGCAAGACCCAGCATGCAGCTATGTTTCAGGTAGATATGTACATGATTATAGTTGTCGTCTGATTAGACACTCAAGTCTTGCCACTAGAGGCTGTAAACGTGCTTCCCCCATTGCACTTTAAAAAGGCTCTCAGAGACTACTTTTGTGTAGTATGCCCCTTGTTGAGAGATCATTGACTGCTACATATGCCTTTACAATGCACTTGAAGATATTTTGCCCAGTTAACAGACTTTGAGAGGGGGCGTATCATGAGGGAAGGGTCGTTCATTACCTTCATTACAGACCCCTGTCTCTGCATAACCATTCCCAGGTGCTTAGGAGTAGGAAATTTGGTGTCATGGTTTATTTTATGTGTCCTGCCATTACCACCCAACACCACCACCTTAGTTTGCAGTGGTGTCATGAACAAGAAACCAGGACTGCAGTGAAGTGGAACTGTATCTTCTTTAGCAACAAATCCAGTGTGTGTGTGTGGGAGGGTATTATCTGTTTCTCTTTAGGAGCCGATGATG
This sequence comes from Eleutherodactylus coqui, assembly GCF_035609145.1. NCBI lineage: Eukaryota > Metazoa > Chordata > Amphibia > Anura > Eleutherodactylidae > Eleutherodactylus > Eleutherodactylus coqui. Next base: position 464,846,033 of record NC_089837.1, on the reverse strand, counting down.
GTTCTGTTTGAGTATGGAGGCCTCATAGTGAGCGCTTCAATCTTGCCTTTGCTGTGGAGTGGCATGCTGCCCCAACTGCCGGTGGGATGATCTGGGGGCCATCGTATACAACAGTCGGTCATCCCCAGTAGTGATCAAGGGACACTAAAACCTCAGAAATATGTGCGGAAATCCTGTGGCCACATGTATTGGCTCCCATGGCAGGGCTTCCAAAAGGCATTTTTCAGAAGGCTAATACCCTCCCACACACAGCAAGGGTTTCCCAGGAATGCCTCCAGCATTGTTGCCACACTTCCTTGACCTTCCTAGTCAGGTAATTTATCAAGCATTTATGGGACCGGCCAAGACACCAGCTTCGGTAGCTTACAAGTGTGCAGGATCAAGAGGCCCAGTTCCAATATCTGTGGGCAAATGTGCTGCAGGATAACATACGGAGCCGGTATGCCCAACAGTATCTCATCATGTATCCAGGCTAGAGACAGTCCAACAGGGTAGTAGAGCCTCCTTTGACTTGTTCAGTTTTCCCCAATAAACTTATCCTTTTGCTCTGATATTGTAATCACTTACTTATATCATCATTACAGTCACACATATAACGTTTCGTCAGATTCCAACAACTACTTTTTGGTGCATCATTTTATTTGTCAATGAGTGTATAAGACAGACCATACCTCAGGAACAGTACAAGATGACTACTGCATGGGGATTACAGCTATTAGATTGTGTATATGGCATTTTACACAGCTTGAATGAATACTGTATACTTTGTTTGCAGGACCCCTCCTGGAATCATAGATCCTACAGACTTGCTGTTGCCAAGCTCAGCCCTCCGCTCATTCCATTCCTTCCACTTATTCTAAAAGGTATTATAGTTGAGTTGAACTAACTAGTCTATCAGTAGATCAACAATGTATGTTGAATACTAAAAATTAAAATTTGTAAGAACATTGTTTTAAAGGAGTTGATAAAGGATCCAAAAATGCTACAGATCTTTTTTTTTTCTAGAAAATGTGCCACGTTTGTCCGTAGTCTGTGTTTAGTATTGCAGTTCATGCCCATTGAAGTGAATGGGGATGACCTGTAATACGAGACACGGTAGACCTTTGTTTCTAATCCTGGACAACGTCTTTAAGTAGATAACTGAAACATTATTTAGGCTAGCCATAAAAATAAACGTATTTCAGTAAATGTACTTCCTCAAACCATGATCTAGAATTCTGGCTTTCAACCAATTTGCTGATTTGGTCAAAATTAGTATTACAGTGCCAAAATGTTATATATATTATACAGATATACCCTGAATAATCGCATAGAAACCATTTTGCCATTGTAATAATGTTGTTGCCCAAAGCAGGATATATATCACACACACACACATGCATAGATTATATATATCCATATCCTGAATAAATGTAATAAAACAAATATTTAGTATATTCTACCAATCTACTACAACTCTATTGCTGAGAGTTTAGAGCACTGAGCATACAGTGTTCATTGGTCTTACTCACGTGGTAGAATTTTGGCCATGTAGGAATATTAGATCTATGGAGCTGGGGGAAAAATGGATGCCAAACCCCTCCCAAGTGTCTTACCTTGAGAAAAATAATAGACTTGGACAAGAAAAATATAGGCGTTGGGATATGAGCAAGCAGGCATATAGGGATTCATATCACATGGATCCTGAATAAAGCCACAATGCTTTTGTATGGTGGCAAACATGCCAAAGATAAACTACATTTTCTTTCATGTATACTAGTTGTATGTCTATTGTATATTGGATTGTAAATAAGGGAGATGGAACAATACCTCTGCAGCACCACCTATTGGAAGGCAGCATTCCTACAAGTCAATGTTAGACTCTTTATACAAGCCTTGTACCAATGACTGGGCATATCACCCCTAGAAGCACTTTTTCACAGGGAATGTGGTGAATTACACAGCACACAGAAATTACTGACTGTCCTGTAGATTATATCCCCATCCCTGAGCCATAAGATAAATTCTAGCCGATTTCCCCTATGATCTGTTTGTTATGGCTGTACTTCCGGGAGTGCAATCATGCTTTGATGTTGATTATTTTACAGACCTTACGTTTATCCACGAGGGTAACAGAAGTACATTGGACAACTTGGTAAACTTTGAGAAAATGGTAAGTTAACAATGACAACTAAGGAATACGCATATACAGAACACAAAGAAATTCCTTAATAACTTCTAATATGAAAACTCTATGAGTAAGAGGAAACGGAGCACAGGTTGGCAAATAGAGCAAGTGGCAAAATCAAGATCCTACCTAGTGTTCTACAAAGACAACAGCAGAATGCAGGCTGCCATTTATTCCAGATTGCATTGTAATCTAAAAGGCTGCTGTTTCCAATTGATGTTACCGAGCTCTATTAGCAGACTGCGCTCTATACAGTTTTCCCCGAAAGTAAGACCTATACCGGTTTTCAGGGGAGGCTTGAAATATAAGCCCTCCCCCGAAAATAAGCCCTAGCTTAAGGACATGAAAAAGCCCCAACAAAACATCAATACTTACCTGGCCAGCGGTGTCTCAGTTCCTCGCGATGGTCCCCGATGCTGCAACAAGCTGCTGTGTCCTCTGCACTGAGAGATCCTCTACTTTCTGGTGATGGGGCTTTGGCTACCCCGCCTCCATCAAAGCAAGCACTGTGATTGGATTGAGCGCTAGCCAATCATAGCTGGCGCTCGATTATTCACAGCCATTCAGTGAATGATAGTACTGAATGGCTGTGATTGGTTCATCGAGTGCCGCTGAGATTGGCTGGAACTAGATCCAATCATAGCGCTCGTTTTGCTGGAGGTGGGGTAGTCAAAGCCCTGTCACAAGACACTGCAGACTGCTGCATCACCGCCGGAGACCAGCAGCAGGAGGGACGGACGTGCGGACCAGGTGAGTATAAGCCCCCCACCGCCTGAAAATAAGACACTGTCTCTTTTTGGGCAAACATTAATATAAGACAGTGTCTTATATTCAGGGAAACATGGTAGTACATGGGATTCAAAAAGAACGGTGCAAAAGTTAAACAAATGTAGAGAAAACCTGTATTGCCGATGCACAAAATTAGAATTAGCGAATTATATGTTGCGATCAACTGATTAAATTTCATATATACATATATAATCTCAAATGATGTGCTTTCTCCACATTTCTGAGCCTTCATTCAGATTTCATTTTTTTTTCTATAGTGCTGGTTAAAAAAAAATAAAAAAAACACGAACCAGCGATCAGCTTGTGTTTTATCGTTCTATAATCTGTATTTTCATCTCTTTTTATTTTTACAGCGAATGATTGCAAAGACTATCCAGATGTTTCACACTTATCGCAGCCAGAGCCTCAGTAAGTCCATTTATTCATATGTGACGTGCTCTCCATAGACAGTAATCTTCTCTTGTACTGTAGAACATATTTCTGCTCGTTAGGTTACTCTAGTGTCTTCGCTATTAGTAGATTATAGCTACCCTGCCCCATTATGTAATAAGGATATACAAAAAGCTTAAGCACTGACTATGGTTAATCTGGGCATTAGAAGACCTGCTGGTGATCACGGCTGGAAGGGACGGGTGGCCACACATTGCTTCTACATCCGACAATGCAAGGGAATGAGGTATTCCGTGACTCCAATTCAGACGGAGGAGTAACCATGTAATACCGGGTCGCCCAGTGTCCGGCAGCGCTCACACAGCTCTTTGCAGTGAAGAGGCTAGCCATTGTATGACGGCCATATTCTGCAACAAGACAGCTCCTTTAACCACTTTAGGGCTGCCCATAGACATCCAGGCAGTCCTTGTCTAACTTTGCAAGGATGTTCTAAAGCGTCCTTACAGAGAATCCCCATTCGTTGTTCAGTTTCTGTATGCAAAAAACTGATCGGAAAGTAAACAGATACTTATGTTCACTTATGAAAGACTGCCTGTTGATTTTGAATGGAGGTGGGTGGGCCGGAAGAGTCGCCAACCCGCTCTGCCTCTGTTCACTGGAGATGATCGAATCCTGTGATAATTGTTAGGACGACCTGTCAGCCATCTACGCCCAAAAGGCTGTCCCATGTAAAAACGTTGAGTTTTGGAATGTCCTTCCAAATTTGAAAAAACGCTGCTATACTTGAATTATTGCTGAATCTACTATTTGCATTAAAGAGGTTTTCTGGAACTGAATCTTAGGATCATGGTCGAGCACTAGACAGTTATCCCTACAACTATAGCTCCTCTGCTTTCACACAGGAACAATAGTTGCAGGGGTCACATGTGGTGGACCCCACCAATGATCAGAGTGCACCTGTAGCGTGCTGTTACACTCTTTGGCCGGGCTCACGATTGGGTTGGATTTCGGCTATGAGACCGGCTGGTGACCCTGCGTACGGCAATGAATTGTATTGCGTATGACTGTGTTGGCTTGCAGGTGGTCATGGGCAGTACAGTTGTTTTTTTTTTTGTTTGCAGCCCATACACAACGCTAATTGCATATGTGCTGGTTGCTCCCCTTAATTGACATCAATAGAAGCCGTCCGTACGGTTTCCGAGTAAAATAGAACATGCTACGATTTTTCTTCCGCTCATGGAACATGCAATTCATATCCATCAGTGTGAAGGAAAATGCATGTCTTTCCATGCCCACGTTTTACCACGGATCATTCGTGCGGACACCGATTGCAGAATCCTCAATTCAAATTTGGTGGCATGAGACCAGCTTGTTTGCCTTTGCAATATAGCCATGGCAATGTTCACCTGTACACATTTCTGTGTTTTGGAGCGGAGTCTAAGGGGACATTTACACGTAGCAATAATTGATCGCCCAGGCCACTGTGGACCAACATATTTATCTAAGTTATGCCAGAAATGTACGCCAGAGGTGCCGAGATGCGCCTAATATATTAAGAGGGGTGCACCAAGGGATATCTTATTAAAACTGGCGTGTGAAATGCTGTTCGCAATGAAACCCCGTCTTCACGTAAATGTTTACTCTTTGCAGCTCCTCTTTCGCCTCTGCGGTCACGACCACTACACATCCTGGAAGAAGCCACTCACGTTCGGATGTCCACATGTGAGTCTACTGCTTTACATTGTAGAACAATACTGGAAATATAAGCATGTTGGTCTCTTCTAAATATTCGTACGGCTAGCTGCTCCTACTTATTGAAATACATGATACATTCCCATTTAATTAGATGCAAGTCCCGGACTGGAATATGGGAAGCATGTACTTCAAAAATTAGGGGAACACTTAAATGACACATTTTAATCTCAATGAACGAAAGACTTAAGCTGAGACTATTTACTGATACAAATTGTGTAATTCGTTGAGGATGGAAACCAAAATCATCAAGCAATTGCCGGTTGGATTCTAGATCACCAGGAAATCATTTTGAATCAGTTCCATCATGGCAACTCATAATTTGAGTCAGTAGCGAGTATGGCCACCACATGCCTGTATGCACGCCTGGCAATGACTGGCCATTAGAAATGAGCGAGTATACTCGCTAAGGCACATTACTCGAGCGAGTAGTGTCTTAGCCGAGTATCTCCGCGCTCGTCTCTAAAGATTCGGGGGCCGGCGCGGGTGACAGGTGAGTTGCAGCGGGAAGCGGGGGGGAGAGAGGGAGATCTCCCCTCCATTCCTCCCCACCCCCCGTCGGCACCCGAAACTTTAGAGACGAGCGGGGAGATACTCGGCTAAGGCACTACTCGCTCGAGTAATGTGCTTTAGCGAGTATACTCGCTCAGCTCTACTGGCCATGTTTTTGATGAGTCAGCGAATGATGTCCCTGAGGGAGCTCCTCCCAGACCTGGATCAGAGCATCCGTGAGCTTCTTGACAGTTGTTGTGTTACTTTTGCTCCATTGAAGGCAATGGGTGATGCAAGGGCATGCCCAAAAATATGACGTGCCGCAATGCATTTCTCGCTTTGCCGTGTGATGCGGGAATTAAATTGCTCATGTGTATATTTGTGCATCTCACAACTCACAAATCTTGCGCGATTTTCTTGGCTATGTGAAAATGGCCTCAGTGTATCTGCTGTGTACTTTCTGCAGAGAGAAACTTGCAGTCAATAAGCCTCAAGGACGGCTTCAGATTAGAGTATGTGCAAATACGCTCGCCACAGCGCAACATATTAGCACAGGGAACTAGGTTGATTTGTGTGCAAATCGGCACATTTTCTGTGTTTTGCCCACGCAAAAATTGCATGCAGATATGTCTGTCTGAAGACGCCCTAAATCTGCAGTGGCCAGATCTACACCTAAAAAGTGCAGATTTGGCCACTTATTTGCAGAAACATTGTATTTTAATGCAAGTATTAAAATCTGATCCATAGGGAAATTGCATGTTCCCAAGCGCGATATCACGCTCTTGTGAAATTAGCCTAATTTCATATATGCATATAATAAATCACCGACGCCATTTTTTCTTTTTATCTCATGGTTTAAGGCATACATACACAAGGCTTTTCTTCACCCTGAAGTGCTTTAAGTTCTAATAGTGCTTAACTTCATGCAGAACAAGCCAACGTACTGAGGAGACAAGAGAGGCAAGCATGGAGGCAGCAGCAGTAACATTTCAGGGGACCTCCCCTGCCTGATCTATTATATGCATATATATGATTACGGGATCCACCTCACATGCCACCTATGGGCAAGCCCGAGCAGTACACTCTTTGGCGTTGTAGTGTTTTTGGTTTACAGTAATTTAAAATTCCTAAAAACCAATCAGATTCCATTGTTTCCTTCAGCTTCAGAATATTCCGTGAATTTCAGAAGTCCAGCAGCCACCTGGGCTTATATCCAGAATATGAAGGTGATCGACGATCAAAAAAGATTAATGGAGTTGTCCCGGAGCTTGGAGCCATCCGGATGCATCTAAACCATAAGGATGGAGGGAACGAGGATTTATACCAAGAGCTGCTATGGACTAATCAGGAATTGAATCCCTGTATCAGGGACAAAGACCATCCATGGACCGCAGCCCCGCCAAGATGTGGACTCTTCACTTATTGAATATGTACACCAACTCCTCGCTGTAGGCGAGATTTCACTCTCAACACCCCTGAGGTTTCCTATGTAAGATAAAATAGAAGACTTCATAGAAGCTGTAGATCAGGAATTCTTGGCTCCGAGTAGTGTATTACAGGAGATGGACTTGTTACATATGGTCAATATTTTGTTTTGGCCAAATCGTATTTTATTGTATTTTTTAAATATATTTTCTCTTGATAACTTAATACAGGAAAAGCCTTTCTGAGCTGCTGCTGTTCTGCTTATACAGTCATGTATATAATGGAAAATTGCCTATGTGGATTGTAATGACTGCACCTTGTACTATAGTATTCTGCATTTTATTATGTATATTTTTAGTTGGAGAAGATACAGCAAAGAGAATTTGTGAGAAAACAACCATAAAGTGCGTGTGAGCACATTTGAAAAGGCCCTTTTTAACATAGTCTTACCTCCAACTGTTGCGTTGTAAGAGATTAGAAAGGCATGGCTGCTTTCCAATGGCGGATTACATATAACAGGGGCAGTTGGCTGGGGCTTGTAGAAGACCCATGACAACCCAAACTACCCCACCATCTTATAGGCGCCCTATCACTCACACAGAAGTAACCACATTCAGGACACCTGATTACAGCGCCATTCTATACATTACATGCTCCTCCTCTTATGTGCAGGAGCAGCGCCGAAGTCAGGCAGCAGCATGGTTTCTTCTGTGTGAGGGACCAGTATTACAGGTGGGCCCTTACTTATCCAGGGCACAAGCTGGGCATTACTACCTTGTGAGCAGGGCACAAAAGGGAATTCCTGTAGGGAACATTTCTTGTTGGGAAGGGGCGGGTAGAAGCGCTGTCAATCCAGACCTCCTTGCTGGGCTTTGTTTACATGGCTGAAGTGCCCATATATGTGACCGCTACAATCAATCACGGTCCTTAATATTCTCTTGCTATATACAGCGGGGAGGACCAGAGCAGCAGCATTGTGCATAGAAAAGTGGTGCTGGTCATAGGAAAGTTGGGGCACAAGGTTTGTGACCAGCCGGCCACTCTAGCCCTACTAATCTGCCACTTTTATCCCATAAACCATTCAAATAAATACAATCATTCCTGCAATCCTAGATACAGCAGATGTCGTTTATAGAAGAAACCAGCATGTCTCATCTCATACAACCCCTGGAAGAGTTCGGGAGTTGTGTCCTTTATTTATGTTACACATTAAAAAGTGATGGCCAGAAAAAAAGATAAAGTTGGTTACTATAAAGACTTTAATGTTCTGTACAGAAAAAAAATAAATTTTTGACCAACAGATTAAAAACACTTTCTACGACACCGCCATCTTTGTAATTAATACCCCGACCACCCATGAAAGTTATACTGTACATTGAAGACCAGCAATCTCCAAGAGTACAGGCTGGGATCTAGCATCTCTCACATCACATGACTGCTTCTCTAGAGAATGGATGCATGGAGAACTGTAAAGCGGTAGGTGGTTAAAAAAAATTATTAAATAAATGTACTTGAACATGTTCCAATATTTCTATCTCATAGAAGGAAGAAAGTCGCCCATCTAAATTAACCCATTTAAAATAATGGGTTATTGCAACACAACCACACAGAACCCACACATTTATCTGTGTAAATATGGTCTACAAGTAAACATTCCAGAACATTCTCTTACGGCATCTTGGGTCTCATTGACACTCGAGTTTAGTTTTTGATGCTAAACTGTTTGCTATATTTTTTTCACTCTACAGTTACTTGCACGTGGGCTTTTTTCCTATTCAATTTTCTGATCAAAAAGTCAGTCCAAAAAAAAAAAAAAAAAAGATGGAAATAGTGTAGAGATGAGCGAGCACCAAAATGCTCGGGTGCTCGTTACTCGAGACGAAATTTTCGCGATGCTCAAGGGTTTGTTTCGAGTAACGAACCCCATTGAAGTCAATGGGCGACTCGAGCATTTTTGTATATCGCCAATGCTCGCTAAGGTTTCCATTTGTGAAAATCTGGGCAATTCAAGAAAGTGATGGGAACGACACAGCAACGGATAGGGCAGGCGAGGGGCTACATGTTGGGCTGCATCTCAAGTTCCCAGGTCCCACTATTAAGCCACAATAGCGGCAAGAGTGCCACCCCCCCCCCTCCCAGCAATTTTTACTTCTGAAAAACCCTCATTAGCAAGGCATACCTTAGCTAAGCACCACACTACCTCCAACAAAGCACAATCACTGCCTGCATGACACTCCGCTGCCACTTCTCCTGGGTTACATGCTGCCCAACCCCCCCCTCCGCACCACCCAGTGTTCACAGCGCACACCAAAGTGTCCCTGCGCAGCCTTCAGCTGCCCTCATGCCACACCACCCTCATGTCTATTTATAAGCGCATCTGCCATGAGGAGGAACAGCAGGCACACACTGCAGAGGGTTGGCACGGCTAGGCAGCGACCCTCTTTAAAAGGGGCGGGGCGATAGCCCACAATGCTGTACAGAAGCAATGAGAAATCCAATCCTATGCCACCTCCATCAGGAGCTGCACACGTGGGCATAGCAATGGGGAACCCATGTGCCACACACCATTCTGTCAAGGTGTCTGCATGCCCCAGTCAGACCGCGGTTTTTTATAAATAGTCACAGGCAGGTACAACTCCGCAATGGGAATTCCGTGTGCACCCACAGCATGGGTGGCTCCCTGGAACCCACCGGCTGTACATAAATAAATCCCATTGCATTGCCCATCACAGCTGAGGTAACGTCAGGTTTAATGCAGGTGGGCTTCGGCCCACACTGCATGCCCCAGTCAGACTGGGGTTCTTTAGAAGTGGACACATGCGGTTACAACTCTGTGTGAACCGACAGCATGGGTGGCTCCCTGGAACCCACCGGCGGTACATAAATATATCCCATTGCAGTGCCCAGCACATCTGAGGAAACGTCAGCTTTAATGCAGGTGGGCTAAAAATTACTAGGATTACAATGTAGGCGAGGGCCCAAAAAAATTGGTGTACCAACAGTACAAATGTACTTCAGAAAAATTGCCCATGCCCAACCAAGAGGGCAGGTGAAACCCATTAATCGCTTTGGTTAATGTGGCTTAATTTGTAACTAGGCCTGGAGGCAGCCCAGTTAAAATAAAAATTGGTTCAGATGCAAGTTTCAACGCTTTATTGAATTGAGAATTGAAACGTATAAACATTGTTTACAAAAATTATATGACTGAGCCTTGTGGGCCTCAGAAAAATTGCCCGTTCGGCGTGATTACGTGAGGTTTCAGGAGGAGGAGCAGGATGAATATAATACACAGATTGATGAAGCTAAAAGGTCCCCGTTTTTATGGTGATAGAGAACGATGCTTCCATCCGCGGGTGCAGCCTACGTATTGTTTAGGTATCGCTGCTGTCCGCTGGTGGAGAAGAGAAGTCTGGGGAAATCCAGGCTTTGTTCATCTTTATGATTGTAAGCCTGTCGGCACTGTTGGTTGACAGGCGGGTACGCTTATCCGTGATGATTCCCCCAGCCGCACTAAACACCCTCTCTGACAAGACGCTAGCCGCAGGACAAGCAAGCACCTCCAGGGCATACAGCACGAGTTCAGGCCACGTGTCCAGCTTCGACACCCAGTAGTTGTAGGGGGCAGAGGCATCACTGAGGACGGTCGTGCGATCGGCTACGTACTCCCTCACCATCCTTTTACAGTGCTCCCGCCGACTCAGCCTGGACTGGGGAGTGGTGACACAGTCTTGCTGAGGAGCCATAAAGCTGGCAAAGGCCTTGGAGAGTGCTCCCCTGCCTGTGCTGTACATGCTGCCTGATCTCCGCGCCTCCCCTGCTACCTGGCCCTCGGAAATGCGTCTTCTGCCACTAGCGCTGTTGGATGGGAATTTTACTATCAGTTTGTCCGCCAGGGTCCTGTGGTATAGCATCACTCTCGAACCCCTTTCCTGTTCGGGTATGAGAGTGGAAAGGTTCTCCTTATACCGTGGGTCGAGCAGTGTGTACACCCAGTAATCCGTAGTGGCCAGAATGCGTGTAATGCGAGGGTCACGAGAAAGGCATACTAACATGTAGTCAGCCATGTGTGCCAGGGTACCTGTACGCAACACCAGGCTGTCCTCACTAGGAAGATCACTTTCAGGATCCTCCTCCTCCTCCTCAGGCCATACACGCTGAAAGGATGACAGGCCAGCAGCATGTGTACCCCCACCAGTGGGCCAAGCTGTGTCTTCCCCCTCCTCCTCATGCTCCTCCCCCTCCTCCTCCTCCTCCTCCTCCTCACCGCGCTGAGATATAGACAGGAGGGTGCTCTGACTATTCAGCGACATACTGTCTTCCCCCGGCTCTGTTTCCGAGCGCAAAGCGTCTGCCTTTATGCTTTGCAGGGAACTTCTCAAGAAGCATAGCAGAGGAATGGTGACGCTAATGATTGCAGCATCCCCGCTCACCATCTGGGTAGACTCCTCAAAGTTTCCAAGGACTTGGCAGATGTCTGCCAACCAGGCCCACTCTTCTGTAAAGAATTGAGGAGGCTGACTCCCACTACACCGCCCATGTTGGAGTTGGTATTCCACTATAGCTCTATGCTGCTCATACAGCCTGGCCAACATGTGGAGCGTAGAGTTCCAACGTGTGGGCACGTCGCACAGCAGTCAGTGCACTGGCAGATTAAACCGATGTTGCAGGGTGCGCAGGGTGGCAGCGTCCGTGTTGGACTTGCGGAAATGTGCGCTGAGCCGGTGCACCTTTCCGAGCAGGTCTGAAAAGCGTGGGTAGCTTTTCAGAAAGCGCTGAACCACCAAATTAAAGACGTGGGCCAGGCATGGCATGTGCGTGAGGCTGCCGAGCTGCAGAGCCGCCACCAGGTTACGGCCGTTGTTACACACGACCATGCCCGGTTGGAGGCTCAGCGGCGAAAGCCAGCGGTCGGTCTGCTCTGTCAGACCCTGCAGCAGTTCGTGGGCCATGTGCCTCTTTTCTCCTAAGCTGAGTAGTTTCAGCGCGGTCTGCTGATGCTTGGCCACCGCTGTGCTGCCACGCCGCGTGACACCGACTGCTGGCGACGTGCTGCTGATGACACATCTTGATTGCGAGACAGAGGTTGCGTAGGAGGAGGGTGGTTTAGTGGAGGAAGCATACACCGCCGCAGATACCAGCACCGAACTGGGGCCCGCAATTCTGGGGGTGGGTAGGACGTGAGCGGTCCCAGGCTCTGACTCGGTCCCAGCCTCCACTAAATTCACCCAATGTGCCGTCAGGGAGATAGTGTGGCCCTGCCCGCCTATGCTTGTCCACGTGTCCGTTGTCTAGTGGACCTTGGCAGTAACCGCGTTGGTGAGGGCGCGTACAATATTGCGGGAGACGTGCTCGTGCAGGCCTGGGACGGCACATCCAGAAAAGTAGTGGCGACTGGGAACCGAATAGCGCGGGGCCGCCGACATCATGTTTTTGAAAGCCTCCGTTTCCACAAGCCTATACGGCAGCATCTCCAGGCTGATCAATTTGGCTATGTGCACGTTTAACGCTTGAGCGTGCGGGTGCGTGGCAGCGTACTTGCCCTTAAACACTTGCGCTAGCGATGGCTGGATGGTGCGCTGAGAGACATTGGTGGATGGGGCCGAGGACAGCGGAGGTGAGGGTGTGGATGCAGGGCGGGAGACGGTCGTGCCTGTGTCCTGAGAGGGGGGTTGGATCTCAGTGGCAGGTTGGGGCACAGGGGGAGAGGCAGTGGTGCAAACCGGAGGTGGTGAACGGCCTTCGTCCCACCTTGTGGGGTGCTTGGCCATCATATGCCTGCGCATGCTGGTGGTGGTGGCTCCCCGGCTGATCTTGGCGCGACAAAGGTTGCACACCACTGTTCGTCGGTCATCTGCACTCTCAGTGAAAAACTGCCAGACCTTTGAGCACCTTGGCCTCTGCAGGGTAGCATGGCGCGAGGGGGTGCTTTGGGAAACAGTTGGTGGATTATTCGGTCTGGCCCTGCCTCTACCCCTGCTGCTGCACTTGCCTCCCCCTCTGAAGACCTGTCCTCAGTAGGCTTAGCAAACTAGGTGGGGTCAGTCACCTCATCGTCCTGCTGCTCTTCCTCCGAATCCTCTGTGCGCTCCTCCCTCGGACTTACTGCAATTACTACTACCTGAGTGATAGACAACTGTGTCTCATCGTCGTCGTCGTCGTCCTCCTCACCCACTGAAAGCTCTTGAGACAGTTGCCAGAAGTCCCCAGCCTCATCCCCCGGACCCTGGGAACTTTCCAAAGGTTGGGCATCGGTCACGACAAACTCCTCCGGTGGGATAGGAACCATTGCTGCCCATTCCGGGCAGGGGCCCGAGAACAGTTCCTGGGAGTCTGCCTGCTCCTCAGAATGTGTCATTGTAATAGAGTGAGAAGGCTGGGAGGAAGGAGGAGCAGCAGCCAGAGGATTCAGAGTTGCAGCAGTGGACGGCGTAGAACTCTGGGTGGTCGATAGATTGCTGGATGCACTTTCTGCCATCCACAACAGGACCTGCTCACACTGCTCATTTTCTAATAAAGGTCTACCGCGTGGACCCATTAATTGTAAGATTAATCTGGGGACGCCAGAAATGTGCCTCTCCCCTAATCCTGCAGCAGTCGGCTGCGATACACCTGGATCAGGAGCTCGGCCTGTGCCCACACCCTGACTTGGGCCTCCGCGTCCTCGCCCGCGTCTGCATCCTCTAGGCCTACCCCTACCCCTCAGCATGGTGTATTACGAGTAGAGCAGAAACAGAACGCTGTAATTAAATGTGCCGCTTATTGGCCTGTGGTTGGAGGCTGACTTCGCTTACGGAACGCACAGCAGAGCCAGGAAAGAATTTTGAGCAAGCCTGTTGTGAGACGTAGGTGCGTATGACTGAGCTATTGGAATTCACAGCGCTCAAACAGTCAAGTGGCCAAACGCCACTAGTAGGCCTTAAGTGTTTTGCTTCTATTTTTTGAAAGGCTGAGTTGAGACAGCAGACAGATACTGTAGGCAGCGTATATATGTATACTGTTTCCCTGTGGACGGGATGACGGTGGTGATGGGGAGGAAAAAAAAAAAATAGGTCACGTCCCCACAAACAATAAACTAAGTGGTGTTTTTTTTTTTTTTTTTGTTTTTTTTTAATACTCACCTGTAATCCAGCAGTGTCCACCGCTTAATTCTGTGTATGGCACAAAAATCTGACTCTTATATAGAGTCACATGCTCTCCCATCAAAATACTAAGAAGCACCTGTCCGTCTGTGAGCGAGTTACAGGCTCTACCTCTGATCACATGTAGGTGACGTCAGCACAGGTCCTTCAGCCCGAGTGAGGTACATGCTCCCTCACGCATATTAACTTTTTCCACAACACTTCTGCCCTATTCAGCAATTCCAGCAACCTGATTGGGTTGGCTGATTCACCAATCAAACAATCAGGTTGCTGGAATTGCTGAATAGGGCAAAAGTGTTGTGAAAAAAGTTAATATGCGCCCCTCACTCAGGATGTAGGAACTGTAATGTCACTGTCATGTGATCAGGGCCAGAGCATGGTGGTGATATCATCACAGGTCCTTCTCCCAAATGCTGTGCTGCTCGGTGATCCCGGTGTAGCAGAGCGCTGTGTATGTGATGTGCATGTAGCAGAGCTGTGTGGCGCATTGTGGCACCAGAAACACTCGTACTATAATTTCCTAATAATTACTAGTAGACTTTTAAAGGCAAGTGCATGCACAGCTCTCTAAGAATAGTCAGATTTTTGTGCCACGCAACAACTTCAGAGGGAGACACCACTGGATTGGGCGAGTATAATTAAATACACACACCTCTGTTACATCCCCTAACCGCACCACAACTTAGTTTATGGCGCTGTGGGGAAGTGATAGGTTCCCTTTAAGGAACATTTATACAGGCTCTTCATCAGACCAGAATGTTCACTTCCTTGATAGTCAGTGTAAACATGGAAAAGATCAGCTGGCGAATGTGCATATGCTTGTCAGTCTGCTGGTTTGCTCATTTATGAGAGGATAATAATTGTTGCTGGTTGACCTTACATCTTCTCATGTGAACGGGGTGACAGACAGCTGACCAATGACAGCTGTAAGGGTACAAACTATTGCATTACCGGTCTTGTTCATTCCCATAAAACTGATCTACTGCGGCTTGCAGTACAAACTCTGATCTACAGGCTTTGTTAAATCTGTGCTCCTTATATCTTTACAGCAGCCACAGACCCCAATGTATCTTATTTCACCACAATGAAACATCCAAACATGCTAGGAATTAATTTGAGTTTATTATGATAAACAGAAAGCATACTGTAACAAGTATTTGTTAATTAAGGACATTTCGTTATAACAAAAATGTCATGTTGTGCACCATAGCTGTACACTTCTATAAAGACATAGGTAAAAAGTAGAGATGAGCGAGCATACTCGGATAAGCGGTACTCGCTCGAGTAATTGGCTTTATCTGAGTATCGCTGTGCTCGGGGCTAAAGATTCGGGTGCCGCTGCGGCTGACAGGCGAGTCGCAGCGGGGAGCAGGGGAGAGCGGGCGGGAGAGAGGGAGAGAAGGATCTTACCTCCGTTCCTCCCCGCTCTCCCCTGCAGCTCCCCGCTCCGTGCCGGAACCCGAATCTTTAGCCCCGAGCACAGCGGTACTCGGATAAAGCCAATTACTCGAGCGAGTACCGCTTATCCGAGTACGCTCGCTCATCTCTAGTAAAAAGTCATTTTTCCCCTTTTAATATCAGTTTGTTTAGCCAATGATTACATCAAGTTTAAAATAGGGAAAAAACACCAGAATCACTTAATAGGTGCTAGTTTATAAAATTGAAAAGAAAAAAAAATAAAATTAAAAAGTTTTCAATATAGAGATATTGAACTGAGAAGTGCATTAAAAAAAGTTGAGTTCGCCACTTACTGCATTGTTTCCCAATAAGTGCACTGGAGCCATGAGGTTCAACATATGCACAACATTAACTCAGTGCGACTTTAGTAAAAAGTTTTACACAAAATAACCCTAGTTAACTATTAATGGCCGCTCTTCCCTTTTCTCCCACAAACTTCTATCAGAATATCCTGGATTAAGCTTTCTGGCCGCCTCTTGATGAGTTATATATAGTTTCTGACAGTCTTCTTGTGTCTCTTCAACCTTCTGGGTTTCTCCTCTGCTATAACTTGCTTTGGGTTGTTCCTTGAGACTGCTCAGTGGAACATAGTTTTCACTTCTGCACGTTGCTAAAACTTTGGGAATGGCATTGAAGCCACCGGATCCTGATCTCAATATTGTCTCTGTAGTATCCACACCAGAGTCTAGACTTGGCACGTTATTAAGTTCCTTCCTTTCGAGTTGAACTCCATCTGATCCTGTCCTGTTTCTGACACATACAAACCAAGCCGTTGGCTGTAGGAAGTCGGGATTTTGTAACTGAACCATCTCCTTCTTGATAGACCCTTCTTCAGGAATATCTGGTTTATGTTCTGTAATACTGGGAGCGGAACTTGTTTCCTTGTCAGCTAAGAGATCGCTTCTAATAGACAAGTTGGTACTGTCCCAGGTAAACTGCTGGTCAGTGGAGTTCTCACAGAGCACTGTGCTGCTCCTGCTCAGTACCGGAGGTGTTCCAGAAGCCAAAGAGGAATCATGCACTGGAGACTCCAATGGGACCATCATTATATCTTCATCAACGCCGCTTTTCAGAGAAGAGCTACGCCTCTTGGCCTTCAGACTGAATGTAGAACTCCTCTCCCACACACTACCTAGAACTGAAGCTCCAGAAGACAACATATACGTAAATGCTGAATATTGTCCAGAACCATTACTTTTCTTCCTCGCAGATTTGCTATCCAGACCTGAAGTCGGAGTTCCTTCCTCATCTTCACTTACACACAACACATGACTGTCAAGGGACAGAGGACATGTTGGTTGTTTGCTTCTATCTACGGTTCTTGGTAAATACATTCCTTGAGGGTCATCGAGGTCACTGAAGATGGGATGTTTCAGATCCATGAAATTCAAAGCAAAACTGCTCATGGAGGTTGACTGATTTCTCATGGCTGCTCCGAGTCTCACGGAAGATTTTCTGTTTGTTATATTGAAGCCATAACTTCTGTAATATAGTGAGGGTTGGTAAATTACATGGATAGTAGACATATTGATCAATACAGTAGAACAGTGTTATGTATCACAGGAATATTTCAGGTATAAATTTTGCCTAAAGGAATTAAGGGGAGGTCTTTTTCCACAGGGAAACAGTGCTACTCTTCTGCATGGAATATGTCTGGTATTGCAGCTCACCCCAGTTAAAGTGAATAGGGCTGAACTGTTGTACTAGTAACAGCCAATGGACAAGAGTGGCAGCGTTTCTGGAAAGTTTTTTTCCCCTCCTTAAATCCTGAAAACTCCTTTGTGTGCGTCCACATGAGTCGCGTTTTCTACTGCATATATTACTAGATGTAGACACTGCAGTCTATGGATGGGTCCATATGGGGGCCGATTTGCAGTGGAATTTCCACAGCGGGCATTCTGCTACAGATCGGCAGCGGAAAGCCTGTTCAAAACCATTTTTATTGCACATTCCTGTGCGGAATTCACTCCCTCATTAAGAAGAAGTGAATTCCACAGGGAAAACAGTGATAAACATTTTGGGAATCGAATTCCACGCAGATTTTGTGCGGATTATTTCCGCAGTTTTATGGAATGGTAGAGCTGGAAAGGACCTCCATGGTCATCGGGTCCAACCCCCTGCTCAGTGCAGGAGTCACTAAATCTTGCCGACAAGATTTTCAAAATCTCATCCACTTCTCAGCTATATGCTGCGGATTGCCATATGGACCCTCTGCACAGAAATTTCACAGCAAATCCACCCTGGTTAGACCCCTCCTAAGTCTCAGTAGGAGATCCATCATTGAGCCTGGACTGACAGCTGAGTTTCCCCATGCGCTCTCCTCTCCTGCACTTTTTAGTAGTTAATTTATGACCAGAGAAACATGCAGGCCAAGAAAAGGAGAAACCAAATCAGTCCAGTCACACTGACAGGTCTTGTATTGAGACTTAGACTGCATTGCGCATGTACAGTGATAGGTAGAAGCTGCAGAAGAGAAATGTTGATCATCTTTGTAATAAGGTTTAAATGAAACATTTTGCATCAGCTCAAAATACATTTAAGTAAAAAAAAAAAAAAAAAAAAAAAAAAAAAAAAAAAAAACAACATTAAATGCAGACCAATGCTGGCACTTAAGGCTCCTTCTCATTAGCGTATACTTAATTGTGCACGCTTTGGTGCACATATTTGCGCTATGAACAAGGTAGATTTGAACACATCTGTGCATTTTACTGTACTTTTTGTACACTGGACACTACCATGCTCCGATTTAAAAAAAACATTTAGCATAATAAGGTTTAGATAGCTTTTTTTCTCATGGGAGTGCACAGTTGCGTACATCCTATAGGCGTCTATGGGGATCCTTGGTGCGCAAATGTGAACAAAAATAGGAGTGCGCAAAAAAAGAAAAAAAGGAAATAACGATCCCATTTGTGTATTCTGCGCAGAAATATGCCTATCTGAAGGAGCCCTAACTAGAGATGAGCGAGCGTACTCACTAAGGCAAACTACTCGAGCAAGTAGTGCCTTATGAGAGTACCTGCCCGCTCGTCTCTAAAGATTCGTGTGCCGGCGGGGGAGAGCAGCGAGTTGCGGGAGTGAGCAGGGGGAAGCGAGAGAGAGATCTCCCCCCATTCCTCCCCCGCCGGCACCCGAATCTTTAGAGACGAGCGGGCAGGTACTCACATAAGGCACTACTCGCTCGAGTAGTTTGCTTTAGCGAGTACGCTCGCTCATCTCTAGCCCTAATACTTTCACCAGGGTTCCAGAATTTCTCTGTCCTCGTCACCATTCTGACACTGATCATCGGTGTGAGTCATATCCCATGATGCCAGTTTACCTCAAGAAGCACACAAGCAGCGCAGATGCAGCAAGGAACAGCAGGAGGATGCAGATGGCAATGGCCAGCAAGTATGCGATGTAATGTCCGGGGTCCATTTGTGGGGATTTTTCTGTATAAAGACATTTAAATAAGAGTTACTGCATTGCTTAGCAAAAACCAAGGACTATTGTTTTACTAGATGGCAAGAGAGTGCCAATACTAGCAAAGTCTGAACTAAACCAACCACAAATATGCAAAATACGTAATCAAACTGATCAGGTAGCCTAGGTATATTTATTACAGCTTAATGTTCAATAATACTAGTAATCTTTATTTGTATGGCGCCCACTGATTCCGCAGCGCTTTTGAGGCACATGGGGAACAAACAATACGAAAATTACAGAACTGACAAAAGTTACATGTGGTATTCAATTATTTGGAAACAAGGGGGGGGGGGGGGTGATGATACAGAATGACACGGGTAAGAGGTGGAGCAAGGGGGAACCACAGCAACGCAGTGATAACATGTAATATACAGTTTTTTGGGACACAAGCGGGGTAAGGTCACTTGATACTTTTGTGAGGGCGGTTTCAGTCGAATGTAGGAGGTGGAAGCCAGGCCATAGGAGTCCAAGGAGAGAGCTATCAGAAAGAAAAAGCGTGAGGTGGGAATAGACCAGGAGTTCAAGTAGTTTGGAGATGAAGGGGAGGTTTGAGATGGGTCGATAGTTGGCAGCATCAGTCGGGTCCAGGGTTGTTGAGGAGGGAAAAATACCAGAGGTCAAGGGGAGGTTGAAGATGGTGGTGAGGTGGGTAATGACAGCCGGGGAAAGGGACCGGAGGAGGTGCAAGGGAAGAGGGTCGCTAGTGCAGGTGGGTGGGCAAGCAGTGGAAAGCAGTCTGGAGATTTCTTCCTCTGTCATTCTAGTATATAGATAGTGGGTGAGCAATGGATGCAGTGCTGAAGAGTCAGAGAGGTTTTCGATTTTTCTCTTTGAAGTGGGTAGCTAGCTCTCCAGCACTGAGACCTGACACGGGGGACTGTTCTTTCAGGCTAAGGAGAAGTTGAGTGTCGTTTGGGTTTGTGGGATAGTGAGGAGACGAAGGAGGTGAAAAACTTGTTTGGCATAGTGGAGAGCGAGGTTTTGAGCATAGATTTGAAGTGAAGGAAGTTTGGATTTGCGCCACAGATGCTCAGCACACTTAGAGCATCATTGTGTAAAGCATGTTTGAAGCATGAGCCAAGGTTGTTGTGGTCTTCGGTGGATAGGTCAGGGGGGTGGCACTTCATCCAGGGCACTTCTGAGGGTGGTAGAGTAGTGTTCGGAAACCAGGTTGGGTCTTGAGAGGAGAGAGATGGGGGACAACGAAGACTAAGGTCTGGGCAAGCTGCTTGGTGTGGACGGTCTAGAGGTGCAATAGGTGGGAGGGTCTGGGGAGATGCTAGGGTGCCTAATGGAGAAGGAGAGGAGATTGTAGTCAGACTGTGAGGCAACACAGATGCAGAGGAAGATTAGGTTGAGTGCTGGGGGAAGGGGAGAATGATGTGGAAGGAGCAATTTAGAAAGTAGAGAACACCTACTCCTCCACCATGTCTGTCATCCAATCTGTAGATCGGGAGTTCCAAAGGGCGCATTTGAAGGGGGCAGGGAATGGGGGTGTTTTGGCGTGAGTGGGGGGGAGCTTTTGGCAGGGAGTAGTGCAGGGTGGGCCAGGGTTGGGGGAGATGTGAGGGTAGCTATTGTTGTCGTGGATTTCCTTTTGTGTCCAACGACTTACTCAATTTGGAATATTTACACCCTTCCAGATTAATTCTGAATTGATTATATGCGCATAAGAAGATTTCACACTGACACAGGTTCAGCATGTATAAGCTTCCTCAATTCTGCTTTATTGTTGGGCGCGCAGCCTCTTTTAAAGAGTTTAACATATCTGCCCATCTGGGCAGGTCAAAGATTACATAGATACAACGTATTGTTTAATTATTGGATAAGCATCTTGAAATTCTTCCATCCTCCGGTCATCTGTGATTGGCCATCATGTGGTAGACGGGATGAGTGGGTTGTCTTGGACCCACGTGTGGTTCCTTCGATATGATTGGATGTTACATCATGAATTAGTAATTGCCTAAATCTCCCATGTTATTTGCATATGTTTCCAGTAAAATTGCTTGGGTTATTATTGCGGTATCTAAAAGCGGTACTTGTCTTAAAGGGGTTGTCCCGCGAAAGCAAGTGGGTCTATACACTTCTGTATGGCCATATTAATGCACTTTGTAATGTACATTGTGCATTAATTATGAGCCATACAGAAGTTATCAGAAATTATTCACTTACCTGCTCCGTCGCTAGCGTCCCCGTCTCCATGGTGCCATCTAATTTTCAGCGTCTAATCGCCGGATTAGACGCGCTTGCGCAGTCCGGTCTTCTTCTTTTCTCAATGGGGCCGCTCGTGCCAGAGAGCAGCTCCGTGTAGCTCCGCCCCGTCACGTGCCGATTCCAGCCAATCAGGAGGCTGGAATCGGCAATGGACCGCACAGAAGCCCTGCGGTCCACCGAGGGAGAAGATCCCGGCGGCCATCTTCACCAGGTAAGTAAGAAGTCACCGGAGCGCGGGGATTCAGGTAAGCGCTGTGCGGGTTTTTTTTAAAGTCCCTGCATCGGGTTTGTCTCGTGCCGAACGGGGGGGGGGGGGTTGGCTGTTGAAAAAAAAAAAAGCCCGTTTCGGCGCGGGACAACCCCTTTAAATGCGGTTATCTATGTCTGATTCCTACTTCTATTAACAGATGGAAAAATATAGCGTGTTCATGTTAAATAATATCTTGTCAGCAAAGTTTAGGGAATAGAAGTTTCATTACAGGAAGTAGAGATATTGATTAGATGTAAGAACATATATCTATATTTGTATCAGAACAGAAGGCAAACATGGTAAAGTACTGTCAGAATAAAAACAGATTCACTGTCCACTACAAAGATCCACAGTCCAGAATATAGATATATTGGGTTTCCACCACAGACACCATGGTTTTTCCACACAGAAATATAGTGTATCGTCCACGTGGAAAAAATATTGCAAGCAGTTGATTACATCAGAAAGTTGGTCAACCACCTGGGAAAAAAAAGCTTTCTATATAAAGGGTTTAGAACCGCCTGCAGAATGGCATACTGCCCTCTTGGCTACTGCAATGGGCAACAGTGGAGTCCGTCCGCATGGAATCCGCGCTAGGGCTGCATTCAGACGAACGCATATCGGCTCGGTTTTCACGCCGAGCCGATATACGTTGTCCTCGTGTGCAGGGGGGGGGGGGGGAATGGAAGAGCCAGGAGCAGGAACTGAGCTCCCGCCCCCTCTCTGCCCCTCTGCACTATTTGCAATGAAAGAAGGCGGGACAGGGGTGGGGCTAAGTTCCAATAATTAGCCCCGGCCCGCCTCTTCCCATTGCAAATAGTGCAGAGGGGCGGAGAGGAGGCAGAGAGGGGACAGGAGCTCAGTTCCTGCTCCTGGCTCTTCCATCCTCCCCCCCCCCCTGCACACGAGGACAATGTCTAACGGCTCGGCGTGAAAACCGAGCCGATATACGTTCGTGGGAATGCAGCCTAAAATAGAGCGTGCTGCACTCTAAATAAGTGGCAATTCACATCCGCTCAAATCTGCAGAAGTTAATGGCTTCTAATGGGTGAATATTACAGCGAATCCTGATCGCAGTTTCCACACTTCAAATCCATTTGTGTGCAGACGCCTTTACTGGCTGGAGAGAGCTTGGTGGTGGTACAGATAGCGCTGTGTAAGAAGCTACACTGTGCCTATCTCTACAGCAAATCACAAGATGCGGGGAAATAGGCCAAACTAAAACTGAGCTGGGGCCTAATGGTACTGCGGACAGAGGATGTAGATGGAGAGTAGAGCATGACAAAGTAGTAATACTACAGCATACTACCGCATGGAGATTGTTAAGACGAAGGTTTCTCCCTCCAACGCTACAGGCTTTTATCCTCTTCTACTACTTATAAAGCCGTCTGCACACGAATGGATTTGCATTGCGGAATCCTCGGTCGGCGTCTGCCGGAGTAATGCGGGGTCGCCGGCTGGGCACAAGGCCGGATTTGGAATCCCATCCGTCCGTGTGCAGGCGGCCTAAATTGGAGTGAATGTAATAAGCAATGCCATATTAGCGTTCTACTGAAAGATGAACCTTCATGGTTGCTCATTTGAATGATCATTCAATAAAGAAGGGCCTTAAGGGTACGTGCAAATGGGTTGAAGATGGTGCAGTTTTTTTGCAGTAACATCCCTTGTACAAGCAATGTGGATGGGATTTTCTCCAAAGTGTAAAGTGCGCTGTTCATTTAAAACTCACAGCATGTCAATGTATGCAGCAGATGTTATTTCCTCAAAGGGAAAGGAATGAAGTCTGCAATGAACCTGCACCAACATCTGCAG
Source organism: Eleutherodactylus coqui (assembly GCF_035609145.1). Taxonomy (NCBI): domain Eukaryota; kingdom Metazoa; phylum Chordata; class Amphibia; order Anura; family Eleutherodactylidae; genus Eleutherodactylus; species Eleutherodactylus coqui. The sequence continues at coordinate 464,822,683 of NC_089837.1, read as the reverse complement.
CATCTGAACATACCCTAGCATTTTGTTTCTGCTCACCATCACATTATTAGGGTAAGGCTCTCTGTCCCAGACCTCCTTGTAGTGGCCAGCGGTTGTAACTGCAGTCTGGGGTCTCATTCACAAGTTACAAGCACCGGTCACTACACAGAGTTCAGCACGGACACTTCCGCTGCTTCTGCTCCGACCTCTGTGTATTTGCAGCACTGACAACATGCGCTCGCTCAGCTGATCGGTTGGGGCATGGAGCGACAGACCCCAGCCGATCAACTATCAGTACTATTCTCCCTGGAAAACCCCTTTAATACAAAAAAACCCTACACCAACTCTGCTAATTCCCAGCATCAGCACACTACCCGTATGCACATACCTGCGGCACCTTCACAAAGTGCTAACACCCCATATGCAGCCACCTCTGATGTCTCTGCCACAATCAAGTGGAATTAATCAGCTGAAGTAGGAAGAACAACCAGCCATGGATAAGAACAGGCCTGGAACTGTGGAATGGCTAGGGACCATATATTAATAGTATAATAATGAATGGAGTAATTGATCAAAAAACCTGCATCCAGAAAACAACACCAGAGACTATAACGTGACGTCAGGGTCTTACATACTTGTGACCAAAGTAGGTTGTAGTGCAACATCTGTACTGCTTTTTCGCATAGGAGCGGGTAGGAAATAACATATGTTGATGCTGTTTCTCACTCACGAAAAATTCAATAATGTCAGATTTTTGAGATCAGAGGCGCATAAAACTCCATGAGTAACATGAGCACATTACACTGAGATTACCACCATGACGTAGTGTGCGGAATCACCAACCCCGCCTTAGGCCGTCTTCACACGGCTGAGAAAAATCGCATGAGATTTATGTGTTGCGAGACGCACAAGTCTAGCACAATTACGAATCCTGTTCTTTTGAATGGGGTCATATACCTGAGCAATGTTTTCCAACATGGCACCGCGATGCAAGTAACAAATCGCGGCATATTCTATCGCATCGCATCTCCCATTGTCTTCAATGCAGCCGACGGCAGCATCACGCCAACGTGCTAGGTGCATGCGATGTGATGCAAGGTTTCCCCCCATTAAAAACATTGGGAGAAATTCCGCGGTCAGCCGAGCTGGAGGATCGCTACTTCACCAGAGTGATGCAATGTGGTTTTGTTACAAAAGCACCTCACGCCCACCGCAAAATTGCATGTAGGCAAGCGCAATATTGGTCCGTGATTTACGAGGAGCAAAATCGCAGGAAAAACACATTTACAAAACGCTACAAATAGGACACCTTTTTTCCATCTGAGCACCCCCAAATTTGAAAAACGCACGTTGGCAAGTGCGAAAGTGGACCGAGTTTCTCACCCCAATATCGCGCTCGCCCGTGTGAATGTAGCCTCGTACAAGAACAGGACAAGTAATGTGCCATGTCCCTCTTAGGGTGCCTACCCACTAGCGTTTTTTTTAATCCGCTGCGAATTCACAGCGGTTTTTTTTTCCATTTGTCAATGGAACTTTCTAATGTTAAAAACGCAACGCACCAAAAACGCAAGTTGGAAAAAAAATGCAGCGAATTCGCAGCGGAAAAAAAACGCTAGGGGGTAGTCACCCTTATCCCACCGCATGAGGATGGAATGTCCGTACATTGTGCAATGCAAGTTGCGCCTGAGAATGCTATATAAATACAGTCTCAGGGCTTATTCAAATGTTCCACCCCTTCCCGCCCCTCCCATCGCAAATAATGCCGAGGCACGGAGAGGGGGCGGGAGCTCAGTGCACTGCTCCCGGGTCTTCCAGCCTCCTCCCCCTGCAGAGAGAGACGCCGTATATCGGCCAGCATGAAAACCGAGCCGATATATGGTCATCTGAATAAGCCCTTAGGGGCTTTTTTACATGAGCGTATATCGGCCGCCGTTTTCACAGCCGGCCAATATATACACTACCATCTGAGCTGTTTCCCCCCTCCCTGCCCCTCGCCGGCTCACCTCCTGCCTTCTGGTTGTTTGCAATAGGAGGGGGTGGGATGGGGCAGAACTCAGCTCCACCCCCGCCCATTCCTGGCTATGGAAAAGGGGCAGGTAGGGGGCAGGAGTTTAGCCCCACCCCCTCCCATTGCAAACAGCCAGAGGGGAGGAGAGAGGAGGTGAGCTGGCGAGCGAGAAGAAAGGGCAAGATAGCACAGATGGTAGCGTATATAGGTTGGCCGGTGTATATAGGCAAGCGATATACACTCGTGTGAATAAGCCCTAAGTCTGCTCTCACACAGGTACTTTTTACTGCAATTACTGGGCATTTTGAACACTGTGGTAATCACGGTGACGCATTTGTTCCCATTGCTGCCCAGCACTTTCCAGCTGTCTGCTTTATTTTTCGGTGTTTAGCGCTCCTTATCACCCATCTCAATGGGTTATGAGGGTGATTAGGTGCGAACGTAAGTAAAATCGCAGCAAAGCGCCACAATTGAAATCGCCACACTTTCCCGCGTCCATGTGTGAGAGTGGCCTTAGGGCTTAAACAGAATAAACAATGTTTTTTGCACGCGCACTGGTGTATTGTACTGTAAGCTGTGCTTATTTTCACGTGGCAAACAAAAACGCACCGATTGAAATGGCTAATTAGTCCAATGTGTGTTATTTTTCCTGCACAATTACACATTTTATTTACGCATTTCCTAGCATATTTTGCATGCATTTGCGTATTTTCAATTTACTTCTATTGGAAAGTTGGGTGCTCATACGCGCAGGAAAATGGAGCATGCTGCATTTTGTTTGGCGCAACGTAAATGCGCATAAAAAACACATGAATGTGAATGAACCCAGTGAAATCAATGTGCTCTATTCTCCGTGTATTACACGCGCAAATGTGTCCATGTGAAGGGGGTCTAGGGGAACGGTCACGCCGCGTAATTCACCATGGAAAAATTCCAGATCAATTTTGGCTCTAAAATCCACGTCTTTTTGACGCATTTTTTTGCATGGATTCACATGCTCTACTTTTTGTGCACCAAAGTGTATGAGGGGTGCGCAAATGCACGCACAGTATGCAAGAGGATGCATGAAACACTGGAAAAAGAATACATCTGGACCTCCTTGGACGAATTACCCATTTACAATCAAGGCTTGGTTGTGTCTCAGGCGCAAAAAATCATACCTTGTGCGTGGAAAAAGTACAGTGCATATGTCCGCTTAAAGGAGTGTATTCAGACTGCGTGGTTGACGGATGGTTAAAACAGCATAAAAACTGCAACTGAAAAATCGTTGTTTTAGGCTACCTACATATGGGCGAGTGTGATATCAATAGTCAGAGAAGTGATGTGGTCATTTTGGTTTCTCCAGACCCAGAGGGCAGCTTTAATCTATGAGGGAACATGGAAACGTATGCTGTTTCATGTGTAGAAAATTACAAAAAAACCCCACATTTTTAAAGAATCCTTTAATATAAGCAGAAGTACCTTTCTTACAGTGTTTCCTTCTACACACTAGTATGGAGTTTAGAAGGGCCAGAAAAAAAAACCCCAAAACCCCCAAATTTCAAGTTTTTTCAATATGAAAAATAAAAAAATTGCATCAGATTCACATGAAATTTGCATGTATATTTAGGGTATTAGTGTATCTTGACGCCACCAGAAGCTAGGGGTTTGACAGGTGTTCAATGCAGGAACGCCCCTGTCAGTCCCCTAGCTCCCGATTGGGGCAATTGCGCAAGCTCCTGCAAGTAGCTACAGAAAAGACAATTATAGTCATGCACCCCTCCGGCGCTCCCAATACTTTCCTCCAGTATGCTGCGGGTCAGAGCACCGTTTGCGGCTGAAATAATAGGCATGCAAGGCACCTCCGCTCCCAATAGTGTTCTCCCCCAATGCTGCAGATGTGAGGAGTGTGCGTGCCCCAGCGTCGCTCAGGAGCGGTCAGATGTATGCCCCGCCACCTGTCTCAGCTACCTTGTCCCACCCTGGAGCAGCGCTCACATGTGCCGACCGGCGGCTGTCAGTGCTGGCTTGGGACTGCCTACAGCGGCGGAGCTACAATGCGCGAACGTGGGATGGAAAAGCCGAGGGGGAATAGACTGCAGCAGTGGCCAGCATTGGACAGGGGCCGGAAGGTGGGACAGCGAAATAATAGTGGCCTGGCACCAGGGATCACGAGCAGCTGCGCGATCAAGCCAACCAAGAAGCAGCTGCATGGAGAGCCTCGGTGTGAAGGTACAGGGGTCGGGCAATAAAGAGTGGCAGCGGGTAGGCTTTCAGAGTGGCCGAGAATTGGCCCTGCAACCAGGAGCTTGTATCACTGCTGGGAGCCGGCACACCAGCACCCAGGAGGTTGTATCACTGCAGGCAGGCGGGATGGGAGCCAGCAGCAGAGAAGAGAATATTTGTGGGCTGCTAGAAGCTGGGACGCAAGCATGTAGGAGGTTCTCTCAGTGCCCGGAGGCAGGAGCTGAAAAATCAATTTTAGTGTGCTGAAAGGACCTGCTTGGGAGCAAGCTGTGTAGCCTATCAGGTTCAGGGGGTGTAACCCTGCTGTCACTCTTGTCTCCACCAGGACTTCCTGGTGGCGTCAAGATACACTAATACTTACATAACGCACAAATAAAACAGAGTATTATATATTAGTTCAACTTCTGAGGCTAAGACAAAGCGTAACAATATTATTATTAGGACCTAAAAATTTGTTGTATCCTGCATTTTTGGGTCCTAATGATTAAATATTAAAACAAGGGAATTAACCAGATTCTTTTTTTATTAGTTATTAAAACAACCAAATCTTATCGTGTTTCGAGGACACAGCCGCTTCCTCAGAAAATAATTGACTTGAGTGCAGTGGATGAATAATCCAACAGTCTCCATACTCAGGAGGAGAAGAATGACCTGTCATTTCTGAGAAAGGGGCTGCGTCCACAAAACACTTTTAGATTTGTGGTGTCTGATCCGAGTTACACCCAAAAATCTCAGGCACAACTTTTTATTCATCCACGTGCACATAGACTAATGACCAGGCAATTTTATTTTGTTTCTATGCGTCAGGTTCCAAAAACCTACATGAGGCCTTGCTTTTTGTTTGTAATGGTACCACTTTGGATAACATATCATGTATTGTTTAACCCCTTAGTGACCAGCCCAATGCCTTTTTGCGTTCTGCCCAAGTAGGCTTTATTCTCTGAGGACGTAAAAACATGTGTCCCGCAGAGAATAAAGCCACGTGGGCTCTGGACGTGACAGCTCCATGCTGTCGGTGCCCGCAGGTAGCCTACAGCATGGAGCTGTCATTCTGGGTTGTGGGCAGTCCCCCCCCCCCCCCCCCCCCGTCATTGCGATCGGAGCTATCCAATAAGTTGCTTAGATTCATTCAAATACTGTGGGGTCTAAATACGCAGTACACCCCTAGATGAATTTGTTAAGGGGTCTAGTTTTCAAAATGGGGTCATTTGAGGGGGTTCTTTATAGTTTGGGCCGCCCAATGGCTCTATAAGTGGGCGATGGGGCCTGGAATTTATTCAGTTGTACCCTGAAATCCAACGGGTATTCCTTTCATTGTAGCCCTAGCCATGTGTCCTGTAAGTCTATTAGGGCCACAAGGGGTATGGTTCTGAACACGGGACAAACAGGGGTATCCATTTTGGGGTGAAAGTCTTCATTTATATTTGTGCTGTACAAAAAAAACTGTTTAAATTGACGCCATTGCCCAAAAAATGAAAATAGTAATTTTTTCCTACTGCTTTGCTTAGATCTATTCAGAAATTGTAGGGTTAAAATACACAGTACACCCCTAGATGAACGCGTTAAGGGGTCTAGTTTTTACAATGGGGTCATTTGTGGGGGTTCTCTATGGTTTTGGGCACTCAAGAACTCTACATGTGTGCTATGGGGCCTAAAAGGCCTTCAAGCAAAATTTATGTTCTAAAAGCCACCGACTGCTGCTTTCATTTTGGGCCCTGTTGTGCACTCAGATATAAGATTAGGGCCACAATGGGTATATTTTTGAACACAGGACAAACAGGGGGATCCATTTTGGGGTGCAAATTTGCGCTGTACCACAGCGGAAGATAGCGTGAAAACACTTCCCCGCCTAACGCTGTCTGCGTCATATGACGTGGCTGACGTGTCATGTGATGCTGTGGGCGTGTCATACGATGCTGCCAGCGCGTCACATGACACTGCCGGCGCGTCATCCATTCTACTGCGCATGCGCGCCAGAGCGTCATGCGGGACGTCGGGAGGTGGATCAGGAGGTAAGTATGGGGTCTCTGGGGGGGTCGGCGCCGTGACGGAATACTGCAGCGGAGCCCGTCACGGCCATGGGCACTAGGCCTTAGCACAATTTTTTTTGATCTAGTAGACCCTATGTGGGTCTTCTTTAGTTTACAGTGACATAGCAATGTGCTATGATTAACTTCTACACCACTGTACACTATTTTGACCAATTTTTGGGAAAAGCACAGTGTAAGGGTGAAGTCACACGAACGTATATCGGCTCGGTTTTTACGCCGAGCCGATATACGTTGTCCTCGTGTGCAGGGGGGGAGGATGGAAGAGCCAAGTGCAGGAACTGAGCTCCCGGCCCCCTATCCGCCTCCTCTCCGCCCCTCTGCACTATTTGTAATGGGAAGAAGCGGGGCGGGGCTAAGTTCCGAGAATTAGCCCCGCCCCGTCCCACCTCTCCCCATTGCAAATAGTGCAGAGGGGCGGAGAGGAGGCGGAGAGGGGGCCGGGAGCTCAGTTCCTGCACTTGGCTCTTCCATCCCCCCCCCCCCCCCTGCACACGAGGACAACGTATATCGGCTCGGCGTAAAAACCGAGCCGATATACGTTCGTGTGAATGCAGCCTTAGGGTGCGTTCACACGAGCGCATAAACGGCGCGTTTTTGCGACCAAACGTATATACGTGACCATCTGAGGCAATGGTTTAGAATGTATTCGTTCACACGGGCGATTTTACGGCGCGTAAAAACGGCAACCCGAAAAAAAAAACGGAACATACGCGACCGAAATACGCGCCAACGCATATTTGATGGCCGAAAAGATAGTTTGCAAAGTAGGAACAAACGATAATACGCTTTCTAGCTCTGGTCATGATCCTTGAAAAACGTTCTTTCCAGCGATTAAACGCTGCACACGTGCGAACGTCAATATGCCTACGCTCGAGTGAACGCACCCTAAGGCTGCATTCAGACAAACGTATGTTGGCTCGGTTTTCACGCCCAGCCGATATAGTCGTCTCTCTCAGCAGGGGGGGTGGCTGGAAGAGCCAGGAGCAGTGCTCTGAGCTCCCGCCCCCTCGCTGCTTTCTCGCAATTTAGCCCCGCCCCATCCCGCCTCTCCTCATTGCAAATAGTGTAGAGGGGCGGAGAGGAGGCAGAGAGGGGGCGGGAGCACAGTTCCTGCTCCTGGCTCTTCCATCCTCCCCCCCCCCCCCGCACATGAGGACAACGTATATACGCTCGGCGTGAAAACCGAGCCGATATACGTTCGTGTGAATGCACCCTTATGGGAAAGCCCCTGCAGAGATAATTAACAGCTGTTCACAATGAGGCTGTCCCATTACCATCTCCATAAAGCCTGGGCAGGACTGGACAGAGGTTTGTAGGTTACATCATGCATGGGGCAAAGAAGAGGTTAATGCAAGTTCTGCAGCAGCTGAAGGACTTTAGAATAATGTATGACTATAACAAGAGGCTCAGTACTTTTACTGACTGGCCCTTCACGGAAAACTGCAAGTGCACCCCTGAGAATGTAAGTGCGGCTCCGTGGGGTGCCTTTTTTTCCCCCTCTGCTTGTGGGGGAGATTTGCAGCATGTTCTATTTTGTGTGGAAAATCTCAGATGGCTTTCATGGCAGTCAATGGAAGCTGTCCATCTTGTGATATCCCGTGCAGTGGGCATTGTGGAGGTACTGTGAGAATCCACATCACAGCTCAGCACTGGTGGGTCATGCACTGCACATACGTGCAGGTCGTGATGGAGATAAACTCTGCCCTGTCCTGTGAGGGGCAGAGAGGGAGCGGGAGCTCAGTGCACTGCTCCTGGCCTGCCTCCTCCCCCTGCAGAGAGGAACACCGTATATTGTCCGGAAGTGAAAACCTGGCCGATATATGGACGTGTGAATAAGCTCTGATGCTTTCTCTTTTCACTTCCAATGCTCTGCTGTCAATCCCCATGACGCATTATTACCACACTACATGAGCAGTGGGACTGTAATTGGTGCTGCAGGTGAAATGCTGGCATTCTGTGTTCAACTAAAGTTTTCACTTGAGTGTTGTCTGACTGCAAGCTGGACAGGATTCACACCGGGAAAGAACCTGTTCTCAATGGCTTAATATGAGTCTAAGATAACTGTATCATGTCCTATTTTTGGGTGATTCTTATTTAAGTATATATATATTCTGTCCCTCCCCTATGGTGGCAAAGAAAGCATCACACCTGTGAGTGCTTTTACAGTTTTACCTATTAGAACCACATGTGACTCTTCAGGAATATTTCAGGTGCGTCAGAGGATCACAAGGGTTTCCCATTGATGGGAAACCTCACCTTGCATGGCATGCCAGGGCCATGTGATGTCTTTAAAGGTCCCATTGAAAACAATGGGTGTGGCATTCTGAGAGCGCCAAAGATAGAACCTGCTGTGATCTTTATTCTCGCATGGGTGTAACTATAGGGGATGTGGTTGCACCTGGGCCCAGGAGCCTTTGGAGGCACTTAAGGCCCATCTTCTCCATATAGGGAGCCCAGTACTATGAATAAAGCATTATAGTTGGGGGCCCTGTTACAGATTTTGCATTGGGTCCCAGGAGCTTCAAGTACTGCCTCTGGCTACAAGGAATTAAAAAAAAAAAAAAAAAAAAATCTCTCATGTGAATAAGTCCATTCAATAGAATGGAGTTCACATTCAGTGAAGTTATTTTTCGCAACACACACCTCAAGTGAGATTCTCTTTAAAGGAAAAAAAAGTCACTCTGCAGTTTTTTTTTCTTAACTGTTACTCTGTAGTTTTACTCATGTGTCTGTTTAGATGGCTAAAGCTGGCTTTGTGCACTGCCCAACGGAGAATGAGCCTGACGTTGCTTGCTGCTTTTTCTGCCTGAAGGAGCTGGAGGGTTGGGAGCCGGATGATGACCCCTTGTGAGTTAACTTAACTTATTTGTTTTTGCTTAGCATGGATAAGACATACAAAGGGTGCCAAGTCCCACTCAGGCTTACAACCTGTTAATGACTCCACATGTTATTCAGCCCAGTGGGTTTCTTTGCATCTCAAAGTGCGACCCACTGGCCCAAGACCTCGGGCTCCCCCATCCAGTGTCACAACCTTTTGGGGTACCTAGGGCCAACCAGTGGAATTGACTCTAGGGTCCAACCCTGCAGTTGTACAGTTGTATACACATTAGGTGTGCAGTTTGCTATGGATCCATTGCAGATTTTGATGGTGCTCTTGCTCAGATTTTGGTGCTGACTTTCTGCGCCATTACCACTACATGTGAACGTACCCCAAGATTGAAGACAGCAGTACAACTGAAAGTGAAATGTGAAGTGAGCCTTTAATATACACACACTACATACGTGAAATAAATCTTAGCCCACTGGTGTAACCTAAGGCCTCTCTTCTCCATATAGGGAGCCCAGTACTATGAATAAAGCATTATATTTGGGGCTCTATTACAGGTTTTGTATTGGGGCCCAGGAGCATCAAGTTACACTTCTGCTTTAACCCCTCTGAGTGTGATGTCTTTAGTACGTAGATGCCAGATAGCTGTGACATAGCATACATAAAGTCTGGGAGCAGAGTTTGCTCAATACAGAGTGCTAAATGGCAGCCAGGTTTGGAGATGACCATAGTATCTAAAGGGTTAATGCTGAGGCACCCTCTGTCCATCCTTCAGCTGTAGTGTTCCGGAGGGTCCACTCAGGACACGAGGAGCTGGGAGGGTAAACCGGTCATGGCAACACCAGTTTCCTTCCTGGAGGGCTACACGCGACCTTGGCCAAAGTGCCACTAGGCTGCTTTTGGACACCCCTAGGATAGGGATGGCCAATAAACATTTTACTGAGATTTTTAATTTGTCACGGGTGGTGCCACTGTTCCTTTCCCACCAGTATAGGATATCGGCGGTAATGAGCATAGTCCACACACTGATAACTTTCTAGTACCTCACTTCCTGGGAACTGTCAGGGCCTGGAAAACTTTATTTTAGTAACTAGAACACTTCACAAACTTGCAATGATACACCAATGCAGGCAATACAGAGACAATCTGGGAGGAACTTGGGATAATGCTGGTCCTAAAATCCTTAGGACTTGTATGGAACCACTCCGGGAAGGGGATATACTCAGGATAACACTGGCCCGGCAATCCTAGTTATCTGTCCGGGACCGCTCCTGGAAAAGTAAGGGGCAGACTCACCACAGATATTCTCTGGACACAGTACTTCTGCATGGAAGTCTGAGCTCACCTATGTACTCTCTCACTCTCTACTGGCTCTTAAAATTGACGTCCTGAAGATGCCCCTCTTCCATTCTCCACCACATGAGGGTTAAAGGTACCCCCATGTAGCCGGCACTCAGAAGCACTCCTGATGACCAAACTCTGAAAAAGAACCACTTATCACACCCAATCACTCATATTTATAGACTCCAAACATACCACATGACAGGAGATGGATACATTAACTCTTCATCCACTGTAGCTGTACAATACACATAACAAATGGCAGGACCATTTATTTGTGAACACAAAAAAAAAAAAAATTGGAACACTTTTCTTATGTTCACAAAGCAGTAGAAGTGACATGCTAACTTTACTCTGTGGTTCTCTATGACAACTATGGCAAAGTTGTTGTTTTTTAAAGGTAAATTACTTAGTGTCTCATTTTGTTTTAAAGCTAATGTATTTTTGCATGAAGCATTTGTTTTAAACCGAAGGATCATGTTCTGGTTTCTACAGGCCAGATTTAAACTGTCATGTCTTGGGCTCCTGTAGGAATGAACACGCCAAGCGCTCCGCTACCTGCGGTTTCCTCTCCATGAATAAGAGCACCGATGAACTGACAATGGAAGAATTTCTGCGGCTTGAAGTTTTCCGCATTAAGACGTTCTACGTAAGCACTTATATACACAGACGTGTTACAGCTTCATGTTGTGTAGATCAGGAAGACAGAAAAGTGGTTCTCTGGGCAGCATAATTCGTAGAAGAGATCTGATGGCTTCACAGATCTTATTTCAATAACCAGGCGCAGATTATGGGGCCACACTGGTGCTGATGAAGGGGAAAGTAACACATAGATCTATTTGTATCAGTTTAATGAAATGGAGGAAGAACTAATAACCTATTCATCTGAGCTACACTGAAGCAGCTTGGCAATATAGAGCCTGGAAGTCAAGATATTGAGCCTTGAGCCCATTGCTATAAGGGAATATATCGCCTAGGCTTGGGGCACCCCTGGAGGCAGCCCTATCTGCTGCCTGAGGTGGAGTGCGAAATGAAACCCCACTTTTATTACAGACCTTGAAAGCACCAACCCACTTGAACCATTGTGATGAGTCTGAAGTGACAAAGTAATAGTGCACCCAGTAGTTGATGTCCCCTGTTAGTGGCCCTTCAGCTTGGGCAGCAACCTGACACTACCAGGCATTTAGCTCTGGTTAAGCACCCGCCATGGCTGATGCTGAAGCTGGTGATCATATGCTTGTCATGGGATATCACGATCTGGAAGTTAATAGGAGACCAGGGATGAGTATATTCTGTCCATTTCACACAATCCTGTTCCCACACTTTGGAAAGCAGTGGAGGAATTAATTCCGGGGCATCGGGGGCCTGTCTGCCCTCCATCAGATGATCTGGCAGGGTCTTGCCGTAGAGTTATTGGGGTTTCTAGTATCAATCCATAATATAGGAATGTACAGGAACTTGTACAAGAAACTCACTGTATTCCTGTTCTCTTCTAGCGCAAGTGTTTCACGGTTGTCACAGAATACCTTGATGAAGAAATGACGGCTACAACCAGACGACTATTGGAATACTTTGCCAATCAGCATAACTGCACTTTAGGAATGGATATGGGGATCTAACTACTTAGTCAGTATTTTAAGACTGTAATCCTGACTTAAACGTTCTTCATTTGTACTCGGGATTTACACTAGCGCTGTACTTATCGCAGTAACTTATAGATAACATTAATAAACCACTTTATACATTTTGGAGAGTTTTTACTTCCAAAAACATCTAGCCGTTGGCAGGATTTGGTTACTCGATGAGCATTATGAATCTAGACATGATGTAGATGGCAGGAGGGCCACCTTGCACTGAACTGCTTCTCACTACTTGCTGTGGCACTGGCAATGGCAGTTACCTGCTGCTATCACTGAAGCCTCATGTCCACCGCTGTTTAGGTGTTTGTGTAAATACCCTGTCTTCCGGCAGAGATTGTGAATGCCAGTGTACTGAGCATGCCCACACATCGCACATACAGCGTTGCATAGCGATTTTAAATTTATTTATATTTCTTTTATTCTCTGGTTCATAGCGGGCTGGTGACGTATTGCGTATGGACAGCGTTGCATACACTGCCTATAGAAAAATACAGGGCCTATGCTGCATGGTATGCAAAGAAATAGAGCATGCTGCGATCTATTCCTTAAGTGTATCAACACGCACATACATGGATCAATGAAAGTTCATCGACCCCATTCATCACGCAGTGAAAACTCCCGTGAGCATGAGCCCTTAGGATAGGCCTACAAACATTATGTAGCACACAATGGCTTTGTGTTGCAAACTATTGCCAGGCAATGTGAGTGCAACAGCTTATGGTGAGATCGCTCTACTGCTATTTACTTCCAGAAATCAAACTTTTGCTCAAAACAAAAACCTCTGTCCATACGGATGCAAAGCATTTTTCTCTCAACTGCCTCACATCATTGTTCTTAATGGGAGACCTCACATGGCGTGCATCTAGCACATGGTACGATGCTGCCGTCGGCCCTATTGAAAACCATGTTAGATGCAATGGAGGAAGATAGCACATGATGCCATCTTGCAGTGTGGGAAAAATTGCTCGTGTATGACCCTATTCAAAAGAATGGGGCTCATATTCGTGCATCTCGTAATGCACAAATCTCGAGCAATTTTTCTCATCTGTATGAAGCCGGCCTAAGACTGGATTCTCTGCAGCAGTTCCTCAATGTGTTACCATCAGTCTGCTCACTTCACATATTGCATACTGCTTGTGAGTTTATACAAGCCTGGAAACGAAGTACACGAAAACAATTGCAGAAATGTTGCACTAGTTGCTCAATAGAGTAGTGATCATTACTTTCCACTAGATGGCGCTGCAACTCTAATTCCTAGCAATAGGATAAAAAGGGGTTTTAAATGACAAAACACGTTCCGTTATAACAAATGCCAGTATGCAATGCTGAAGGCTTTCAGAGTAGGAGCATATGGTCCAGCACAGGGGTGCACAACCTCTTCTGCTCAGAGGGTCAGGCTGTCAGATTACACTGCTTCCAGAGGGGGCATAAAAACTTGGTGGTATTCCCAGCTGAGAAATTTTTACAAACGTTACTTTTTCTGGGACTCGCAGCCATTGTGAGAACGAGGGTCCTTCTGCATTCTGGGAAGATCATGTATGACTCCATTATAGGAACAGCCAACACTTTCACAACTCCTCCGTCTAGGCAGGGTCATGATGCTAATATATACGGGGGTCTCAGAAATGGAACCCCCATATAAGAAACTTATAATCGCTCTAGCGTGTGTAGTGTATTTTTGTTAGGTATCATATCTACAAGATTACTTGGTTTCTCACTGATCACACATTATGGATTATTGGATCAGAATTTTTTTATTTAATTTTTTTGTGAAGGATTGCTCAGTAGTAGAGATGAGCGAGCACTAAAATGCTCGGGTGCTCGTTACTCGGGACGAAATTATCGCGATGCTCGAGGGTTCGTTTCGAGTAACAAACCCCATTGAAGTCAATGGGCGACCCGAGCATTTTTGTATATCGCCGATGCTCGCTAAGGTTTTCATTTGTGAAAATCTGGGCAATTCAAGAAAGTGATGGGAACGACACAGAAACGGATAGGGCAGGTGAGGGGCTACATGTTGGGCTGCATCTCAAGTTCCCAGGTCCCACTATTAAGCCACAATAGCGGCAAGAGTCTCCTCCTCCCCCCCCCCCCCCCCCCAACAATTTTTTTTACTTCTGAAAAGCCCTCATTAGCAATGCATACCTTAGCTAAGCACCACACTACCTCCAACAAAGCACAATCACTGCCTGCATGACACTCCGCTGCCACTTCTCCTGGGTTACATGCTGCCCAACCCCCCCCCCCCCCCCCCCTGCACGACCCAGTGTCCACAGCGCACACCAAACTGTCCCTGCGCAGCCTTCAGCTGCCCTCATGCCACCCCACCCTCATGTCTATTTATAAGTGCGTCTGCCATGAGGAGGAACCGCAGGCACACACTCCAGAGGGTTGGCATGGCTAGGCAGCGACCCTCTTTAAAAGGGGCGGGGCGATAGCCCACAATGCTGTACAGAAGCAATGAGAAATAGAATCCTGTGCCACCGCCATCAGGAGCTGCACACGTGGGCATAGCAATGGGGAACCTATGTGCCACACACTATTCATTCTGTTAAGGTGTCTGCATGCCCCAGTCAGACCGCGGTTTTTAATTCAGACACAGGCAGGTACAACTCCCTATTGTGAAGTCTCTGTGGACCGACAGCATGGGTGGCTCCCTGGAACCCACCGGCGGTACATAAATATATCCCATTGCAGTGCCCAACACAGCTGATGTAACGTCAGCTGTAATGCAGGTGGGCTAAAAATTAATTGGATTACACTGTAGGCGAGGGCCCACAAAAATTGGTGTACCAACAGTAGTAATGTACCTGAGAAATTGCCCATGCCCAACCAAGAGGGCAGGTGAAACCCATTAATCGCTTTGGTTAATGTGGCTTAATTGGTAACTAGGCCTGGAGGCAGCCCAGTTAAAATAAAAATTGGTTCAGGTGAAAGTTTGAACGCTTTAATGAGCATTGAAACGTATAAAAATTGTTTACTAAAATTATATGACTGAGCCTTGTGGGCCTAAGAAAAATTGCCCGTTCGGCGTGATTACATCAGGTTTCAGGAGGAGGAGCAGGAGGAGGAGGATGAATATTATACACAGATTGATGAAGCTAAAAGGTCCACATTTTTGATGGTGAGAGAGAACACTGCTTCCATCCGCGGGTGCAGCCTACGTATTGTTTAGGTATCGCTGCTGTCCGCTGGTGGAGAAGAGAAGTCTGGGGAAATCCAGGCTTTGTTCATCTTGATGAGTGTTAGCCTGTCGGCACTGTCGGTTGACAGGTGGGTACGCTTATCCGTGATGATTCCCCCAGCCACACTAAACACACTCTCTGACAAGATGCTAGCTGCAGGACAAGCAAGCACCTCCAGGGCATACAGCGCGAGTTCAGGCTACGTGTCCAGCTTCGACACCCAGTAGTTGTAGGGGGCAGAGGCATCACAGAGGACGGTCGTGCGATCGGCTACGTACTCCCTCACCATCCTTTTACAGTGCTCCCGCCGACTCAGCCTTGACTGGGGAGCGGTGGCACAGTCTTGCTGGGGAGCTAGAAAGCTGGAAAAAGGCCTTGGATAATGGTCCCCTGCCTGCGCTGTACATGCTGCCTGATCTCTGTGCCTCCCCTGCTACCTGGCCCTCGAAAGTGCGCCTTCGGCCACTAGCGCTGTCGGATGGGAAGTTTACCATCAGTTTGTCCACCAGCGCCCTGTGGTATAGCATCATTCTCGAACCCCTTTCCTCTTCGGGAATGAGAGTGGAAAGGTTCTCCTTATACCGTGGGTCGAGCAGTGTGTACACCCAGTAATCCGTAGTGGCCAGAATGCGTGTAACGCGAGGGTCACGAGAAAGGCATCCTAACATGAAGTCAGCCATGTGTGCCAGGGTACCTGTACGCAACACATGGCTGTCCTCACTCGGAAGATCACTTTCAGGATCCTCCTCCTCTTCCTCCTCCTCCTGGCCATACACGCTGAAAGGATGACAGGCAAGCAGCATGTGTACCCTCAGCAGTGGGCCAAGCTGTCTCTTCCCCCTCCTCCTCATGCTCCTCCCCCTCCCCCTCCTCCTCCTCCTCCGGCCATACACGCTGAAAGGATGACAGGCAAGCAGCATGTGTACCCTCAGCAGTGGGCCAAGCTGTCTCTTCCCCCTCCTCCTCATGCTCCTCCCCCTCCTCCTCCTCCTCAACGCGCTGAGATATAGACATGAGGGTGCTCTGACTATCCAGCGACATACTGTCTTCCCCCGCCTCCGTTTCCGAGTGCAAAGCGTCTGCCTTTATGCTTTGCAGGGAACTTCTCAAGACGCATAGCAGAGGAATGGTGACGCTAATGATTGCAGCATCCCCGCTCAGCATCTGGGTAGACTCCTCAAAGTTTCCAAGGACCTGGCAGATGTCTGCCAACCAGGCCCACTCTTCTGTAAATAATTGAGGAGGCTGACTCCCACTACGCCGCCCATGTTGGAGTTGGTATTCCGCAATAGCTCTACGCTGCTCATAGAGCCTGGCCAACATGTGGAGCGTACAGTTCCACTGCGTGGGCACGTCGCACAGCAATCGGAGCACTGGCAGATGAAACCGATGTTGCAGGGTGGCAGCGTCCGTGTTGGACTTGCGGAAATGTGCGCTGACCCGGCGCACCTTTCCGAGCAGGTATGACAAGTGTGGGTAGCTTTTCAGAAAGCGCTGAACCACCAAATTAAAGACATGGGCCAGGCATGGCACGTGCGTGAGGCTGCCGAGCTGCAGAGTCTCCACCAGATTACGGCCGTTGTCACACACGACCATGCCTGGTTGGAGGCTCAGCGGCGCAAGCCAGCGGTCGGTCTGCTCTGTCAGACCCTGCAGCAGTTCGTGGGCCGTGTGCCTCTTCTCTCCTAAGCTGAGTAGTTTCAGCACGGCCTGCTGATGCTTGCCCACCGCTGTGCTGCCGTGCCGCGCGACACCGACTGCTGGCGACGTGCTGCTGACGACACATCTTGATTGCGAGACAGAGGTTGCGTAGGAGGAGGACCAGGGTGGTTTAGTGGAGGAAGCATACACCGCCGCAGATACCACCACTGAGCTGGGGCACGCAATTCTGGGGGTGGGTAGGACGTGAGCGGTCCCAAGCTCTGACTCTGTCCCAGCCTCCACTAAATTCACCCAATGTGCCGTCAGGGAGATATAGTGGCCCTGCCCGCCTGTGCTTGTCCACGTGTCTGTTGTTAAGTGGACCTTGGCAGTAACCGCGTTGGTGAGGGCGCGTACAATGTTGCGGAGACGTGGTCGTGCAGGGCTGGGACGGCACATCGGGAAAAGTAGTGGCAACTGGGAACCGAGTAGCGCGGGGCCGCCGCCATCTTGCTTTTGAAAGCCTCCGTTTCCACAAGCCTATATGGCAGCATCTCCAGGCTGATCAATTTGGCAATGTGCACGTTTAACGCTTGAGCGTGCGGGTGCGTGGCGTCGTACTTGCACTCGCGCTCAAACAGTGGCGCTAGCGACGTCTGGATGCTGCGCTGAGAGACATTGCTGGATGGGGCCGAGGACAGCGGAGGTGAGGGTGTGGGTGCAGGCCAGGAGACGGTAGTGCCTGTGTCCTCAGAGGGGGGTTGGATCTCAGTGGCAGGTTGGGGCACAGGGGGAGAGGCAGTGGTGCAAACCGGAGGCGGTGAACGGCCTTCGTCCCACCTTGTGGGGTGCTTGGCCATCATATGCCTGCGCATGCTGGTGGTGCTGGCTCCCCAGCTGATCTTGGCGCGACAAAGGTTGCACACCACTGTTCGTCGGTCGTCAGGCGTCTCTGTGAAAAACTGCCACACCGTAGAGCACCTTGACCTCTGCAGGGGCGCTTTGGGAAACAGTTGGTGGATTATTCGGTCTGGCCCTGCCTCTACCCCTGGCCACCACACTGGCTCGGCCTGTGCCCACACCCTGACTTGGGCCTCCGCATCCTCGCCCGCGTCCACGTCCTCTAGGCCTACCCCTACCCCTCAGCATGGTGTATTACCAGTAGTGCAGAAACAGAACGCTGTAATTAAATGTGCCGCTTATTGGCCTGTGGTTGGAGGCTGACTTCGCTTACGCAACGCCAGGAAATAATTTTGCGCAAGCCTGCTGTAACACTTAGCTGGCTGCGTATGAATTATGAGGACAACTACCCCCAGCAGAGACCCAGTACACTGAGGACAGTCACAGGCAGCCCAAATAGATTTTTGTCCCCAAATGTTTTTGCAAAGGCCCACTGCCTATATTCAATCAATATATCTCTTCTCTCTCTGCGTCACCGCTACTGGCCCTGGAGTATGTCAAATAACTGCAGAGTGTTGCACTTTGGACTGGAATACAGCGGTGATTTAACAGCCATCACAGAGCCAGGAAATAATTTTGCGCAAGCCTGCTGTAACACTTAGCTGGCTGCGTATGAATTAGGAGGACTACTACACCCAGCACAGACCCAGAACACTGAGGACAGTCACAGGCAGCCCAAATAGATTTTTTTCCCCAAATGTTTTTGCAAAGGCCCACTGCCTATATTCAATAAATATGTCTTCTGTCCCTGCCTCACAATATATGTGTTCTGTCCCTGCCTCACAATATATGTCTTCTGTCCCACCACTTCTGGCCCTGGAGTATTACTGCAGGGCGCAATGCTCTACACGGCCGATATACCAAAAAAAAAAATGTGCAACACTGCAAAAAGCAGCCTCCACAGTACTGCACACGGTTAGATGTGGCCCTAAGAAGGACCGTTGGGGTTCTTGAAGCCTAAAATACTCCTAACGCTCTCCCTATAGCAACTCCACCAAGACAGCACTTTCCCTAAAGTATGTCAGAACACATCTGTGGCGAGCCGCGGGAGGGGCCGATTTTTATACTCGGGTCACATCTGATCTCGCCAGCCACTCACTGCAGGGGGGTGGTATAGGGCTTGAACATCGCAGGGGGAAGTTGTAATGCCTTCCCTGTCTTTCAATTGGCCAGAAAAGCGCGCTAGCGTCTCAGAGATGAAAGTGAAAGTAACCTGAACATCGCGTGGTACTCGTTAAGAGTAAGAGCATCTCGAACACGCTAATACTCGAACGAGTATCAAGCTCGGACGAGTACGTTCGCTCATCTCTACTCAGTAGTAATGATTTTAGTATTATGGCTATGGGAAGTGCCTAAGAGGTGGTAGGGAACAGTTTATAGGGTACCCTGAAGGATACTAGGCATGCACCACCTCCAAGTCTGTTTCATCAGGAGTTTGCAAGCCAAAAAACAGAGCTCCCCTGCATTCTCCGTCCTGTGTAGCTCCGTGCTCAAAGGATTACCCGAGGCAGAGGAAAAACTGCAAAGCTGTTCAATGGAATAAGGCTACAACAACCGTTGCAATGCAGCCCTGCCCTCTCCTACTTTAGAAGTCAAATCAGGTCATGGTGAGACTCTCAAGTACAAAGGGGAAAAAAAAAAATCCAATCAGTGGGTTGTGATTGTAAATATTTGGAAGACTCACTTCAACCTGCATGACTTGTTAGACTAGGAGATAAGGCTATACTGTGATCTGTGGCCATGGCCAAAGTCGCTGTATAGTTCTAGGCTAACACAAAAGCCATCCTCTCCATCCGACTCCCCTGTTGCTTTCCACTGTTGTCAGGATGGTCACTACAGCTAGTCACTGGTCAAAGTGAGTCAGCAGCCACCTGCAGGGGTCGCATGTCCTTGGTAAGTGCCAGTTTATGGAGGAGGGGAGCAGAACTGCCTTTGTTCCATCAAAGTTAGCACCTCTGCAAAAAAAAAAAAGTCCTTGAATGACCTCTAATCTACTTTGCAGTTATAGCAGTGGCAACTACGTCTGTGCCCTCATTGTTGTGGGGGCTGCAGGTTACATACCCCCGCTCTAGTACATCTACAACTTATCTTGGCTAGTGCAGGGGTTTATGTAAAGTTTGCAACTTTCTACTGATGTTTAATTCTGCGCCATTCACTATAGCATTCTTTAATTATAGCTGGAGGCTAAAACTACATATAGATGTAGTTTGTGTCATAGGAGGAAATAGTGGCTTGCAGTCAAAGATCCTCAGGCTGGCTTCACATGGCTGAGAAAATCGTGAAATATTTGTGCATTGTGAGACGCACAAACATGAACCCCATTCTTTTGACTGGGGTCATACACATGAGCAATGTTTTCCTGCATGGCACCGCGATGCAAGAAACAAATCGCAGCATGTTCTATATGGCTGCGTGCTTTTGCAACACAGCCTCATTGATTTAAATGGGGCTGACGGCAGCCGCACTGGACCCATTGAAGGCAATGGGAGAGCTCTGCAATCCTCTGCCACGGCTGTGACTGCTGTAGCAGGAATTCCCTGCATCCTCAAAGTGATGTGAGGATATTTTTACGTGAAACCGCCTCGCATTCAGGGGGCTTTTACATGGGCAGCGAGGCCGATATGAGGGTTGGATTCACAATTCCCGTGTGAAGTTAGCCTAAGTAAGTGGAATGGACAAACAAGAAAAAATCTTGGCATAATACATCCTGGCTATTTGGATCACACGGGCGTAAGCACACTGCAAACTAGCGTGATGAATGATCGTTCCGTTTTAGTTAATGCCTGTTTTATTGTGAAGGCATGCTCCCATGAATTGCAATGGACAATTATGTTCGTTCACTATGTGCCATTTGCACAATACACAGCATTTACCCATGGAAGCGCAATGTGCATGCATCAGCTTATGTGAACAAACCCATTGAAATGAATGGGTTGCATTCATTGCCTGCGCAAATCATGCCTGTGTGACACCGGCCTCACTGGGGAAGAATCCCCAATATGTCTGCATCACCTTCAGTGTAATAGGGTGGATTTCACGCACTCCAAGTCGGTACAATCTGTGTCATTGCCACAAGGAATTTGTCGAACTATATGCGTTCTAAAGTGTATAGAGTGGGTTTGGGAACCATGTCTGCTCCATACGTGGTGGTTAACTGTTTAGATGCCCCAGGCAAAGCCAACTGCACATCTAAACCTTTAGGGCTCCCACCCACTGGCGATATTTTCTCCACTGCGATGCGAGATTAAAGTTAAAGTCTCGCATCGCAGTGCGAGAAAAAAATCGGCATGACGCCGACATATCGCCAGTCTTTTCAATGGGGCCAGCGGCAGCAGCGCTAGCCCCATTGAAAAGAGATGGAGAACGCCGGGGACTTCTGCCACAGCTGTGGCAGGAGTTTTCTTCATCCCCGCGGGGATGAAGGAATCCTCTGTTACAGCTGTGGCAGAAGTCCCCGGCATTCTAGCCCATTGCTATTCATGAATGAATAGCTAAGGGCTCTGTGTGATGGGCTGAGTGCTCAGCCAATAGCTAAGCAGTAGCTGCTATTGGCTGAGCCCTCAGCCAATCTGCACAGCCCTTTCAGGAGGCGGGGATTTTTAAATTGAAAACAATGGGCTAGAATGCTGGGGACTTCTGCCACAGCTGTCACAGCTGTTGGAGAGGATTCCTTCATCCCCGCGGGGATGAAGGAAACTCCTGCCACAGCTGTGGCAGAAGTCTGCGGCATTCTCCCTATGCTTTCAATGGGGCTAGCGATGCTGTCGCTGGCCCCATTGAAACCACTTGCGATACGCCGGTTCCATACCAGCCTCTTTCTTGCGCTGCGAGTGTTTTCTCGTGCTCTCGCAGAGCAAGAAAAAGAATATCGCCAGTGGTTGGCAGCCCGTAGGGGGAGAGGAGAGAGGAAAAAAAAAGCTTGGCACCCGGCAGAGATCGCATACAGGCTGCGCTTGGCACTGCGCATGCCTGGAAATATGACGTTGCGGACATGTTCAATGAGGATATATATATTTTTATTTCCCGCTCTGTTTAAAGGGCTGAGTTTTGATATGCAGAGAAATACAGCCTGCTGCAATTTTATTTCTCCTGCGTATCAATACGCAGTGCTCACATGCTGGTGTGAATGGAAGAGTGACAGTCTATTGACTTTCATTGCCTCAATTCACTGCATGTTACGCACTGGAAATATGCAGTGACAGTACACCTGTGTGAATAGATTCATATTATTTTTTTTTTTCCTCCCAAAAAAACATATATTTGGTATCACCATATACATAAAACCCCAAACTATGATAATATCCCAATATTTATCCTGCACAGTGAAGACCGTAAAATGATTTTTTTTTTAAAGACAGATTGCTAGGATTGCTTTATTTGATCCATTTTTATTTAAATTAAAAAAAACATGCACCCCAAATAATAAGAAAAATTTCACAAAAAGTGAGCCTTCACATAGCCCAATTAACAAAACAATAAAAGTTATGGGTCTATGGTGATGGAAAGCAATTTTTTTGTTTAAGAAAAAAATTTAATTCACTTTTTAAAATTAGAAATAAATATAAATTCTGTATCCCTTTTAATCATACTGACCCGTAGAATAAAGTTCATAAGCCTGTTTTCCTGTGTTGTGAATGCTGTAAAAACTAAACCCACCAACAATGGCGCAGTTGCGGTTTTTAAAAATTTCTTCCCAATTTACTTTTTTGTAGGGTAAGTTATTATATGGTAGCAACAAATAATACGTGTCCCACGAAAAACAAGCCCTCATCTGGGTGTGGCAATGGGAAATGTAAAAAGTTATGGCTCTTGGAAGGTGGGGAGAAAAAAAACGGGATAAATCTATGGTCTATATAGAAACTGTCGCAGACAAGGCAAAGTATTAGTGCTGTCAAGCGGAGCCCTTACTGACTTAAGCAGCAGTATATCACAATATCCTCTCTGATCCATTCAGCAGGGTCACAGGATATAAAAAGGATATTCAAGCCACCTTATGGTCTGAACCCGAACAAACAGTGCAGTACTGCAGGATAGGCTCAACGGGAGAAGCGGACAAGGGAGTACAGCCGAAAGGCCCCGGGGACTGCAGCAAAAGCCATAGTGCTCAGTTCACATGCACTTGATGCTGTTTTCTAGAGACCAGGAGGGGTCTACTGTGTGGTTAATGGAGTTAACAAGATCTGGGATCCTTGATATGAGCCCTTAGGGGGACATAGGAGGTATTCTGCAGAAGAAAGGTGCTGTATTTCACTAAAGATCGGGCTCAAGCTAGTCTGCCTGGCAACAGCTCTCTCCTGATAGTCTGCTTTATCGTTATTTTCCTGATTGGTGGTGTCAGGGTAATATTTCTAAGTACAGCACCAATCAGGCCCACCCCACTTGCCCCGCTGCCGGCGGTAAAGAAGAAAACACCACACGGAGGTCTGGTATAGTTTCTCACACGGGGACATGACTGCGCTTCTTTATTACAGATTACATGAGATCTTATACCCTTTTGTCCCATCACCAGGAATGGGTGATGGGCTCATTGGCTAAAATTCACAGCATAACCATATATGGGAAGTCCGGATTTCCGGCCTGAGACAGTGAAAGTTCAGATGCATAGTTGAACAGTCTCCATCTTGATATGGCGCTTCTGGGAAAACGGCCAAGTACACATCCTTGTGTCTGGTTCTTCCTTTGCTGGGTTTTAAGATACATTTTGTCTTTGTCTCGCAAGGCCTTTGGAATATCTGATGTAAGGCGACATATAAGTTTTTTCTCATTTGGAATTGAATAGAACTTGCATATAGGTATAAAGCATAAAAAACATATTGCAATATATATATATATACCCTCACAAACCCCCCTAAAAAACTTAATATGGAGATCAAGTACCAGACCTTGCACTCTTCCTCGGTCGCCTCTCCCTTGCATCAGGGTTTCTCCACTGCCCGTAAGTCCCTACTCCTAGGAGGGGGGATCCCTACCTCACCTCAGAAGGAGGCCATGGATTCCCTGGGCTCATTTCCGGGCATCCATACCCTCTATCTGTACAAGTTAACACCCCACAGGGTGTGCCCTCGCCGGAACCGAAGGTCTTCTGCACTATCCCTAGGCAAATGGGAATTCCACTGACAATCCATCTTATGAGACCGAGGCAGCGCAGTCATGTCCCCGTGTGAGAAACTATATCAGACCTCCGTGTGGTGTTTTCTTCTTTACCGCCGGCAACGGAGCAAGTGGAGTGGGCCTGATTGGTGCTGTACTTAGAAATATTACCCTGACAGTGGAGTGGAGTCAAGCCTGGGAATATGAGCTGGGTAGAGGAGGAAGTGAGTCAGCAGAGGGGGGAGAAAGTGCGGGAAATGACAGGAAGTGAAGGAGTTCATCAGAAGAGGTGGAGAGAGGCAACAGATAGAGGAGCTGCCTCACCTTACACAGCTACCGGAAATTGAGATTTGGATGAGAGCATTGGAAACAAGGAACAGTGAGGAGTAGTGAGCTGCCAGTACCCAGAGTGGGAGCAGAGTCTTTTTCCACTCTGTTGGAAGGAACCAGACTCAGGGCAGACCCCGCAAAAGTTGGACAGAAAGTATACTTCTCAATTGTGAGTGAAACGTGTCCCCACGTAGCTAGCAGACAGAGAATACAGACAACCCTGCACTAATCCCTTCCAAACCTCTACCAATAACCATCTGGAGCAAACCCCAGATAACTAAGACTGGCGGGCGCATCTTTCCTAACAGAGAGAGAGAGAATTAAAGAATCAATGCTTGTTATGCATGTTACCAGCAAATCTATTGAAGTTTTGTCATTCTCTGTAACATCTGCAAAGTGTTAACGGTTTATTAACCTTCTCAAGTACTGAGTAAACTGTGTACCTTTAGTTTACTCTAAGCTACTTGGATTCGTATCAATTATTTTAGCACTGCAAATACGAGTCCACCCCCAAAGGTACTAGTGTCATGATCTGACAATTACCGAAACTGTGAAGAAGTGTATTACAATCCCCCTACTGCACGGGCAGCTATTACAACCACCACCGTGACCACACTACTGTTAGTACATCAACTTAGGCTACCTCAGCCCTTCTGCCAGTTGCACTTTGTAAGAACAAGATGGCAGCTGTGATCCCAGTACCCGTCAGCCAGCCACAAATGAGTCCACAGTGAGCCAGAGCATCTTCCCATTACAGGTAAGGATCCTCTGATCTAGAAAAAGACTCTTCTGCATCTAGAACTTGAGGGCCACATTAAAGCACATGCTGGGCTATATTCTGCCGTTGAGTTTTCAGTTTGGCATGTGCTCTAAACCAGTGTTCCCCAACTTCAGTCCTCACGGGCCCCAACAGGTCATGTCTTCAGGATTTTCTCAGTGTTGCACGGGTGATGTAATTATTGACAGTGCCTCAGACATTGCCACAGTTGTTCTTACCATAGAATATCCTGAAAACATGACCTGTTGGTGGTCCCTAAGGACTGGAGTTGTGGACACCTGCTCTAGACTGTCGTATGCAGTGGATCTGGAAATTCTTCAGACCCTTTCACTTTTTTTTTTTTACATTTTGTTATATTGTGACAATTAAAAAAAAAGTCTTTCCCTGCCATTCTGCACTCAATACCCCATAATGACAAAGTGAAAATAGTTTTTTTTTTGTTATTTATCTTTTTAATTACAAAGATTTCTAATATTCTAACATTATGCATTAACATAAGTTTTCACACCCTGTACTTAGTTGAAGCACCTTTTGGCAGTGATTACAGCCTCCAGTCTTCTTTGGTATGAGGCCACAAAGTTTGCACATCTGGATTTGGGGATTTTCTGCAGATCCCCTCAAGCTCTGTCAGGTTGGGTGGGGGCCGGCTATGGACAGCCGTTTTCAGGTCTCTCCAGAGATGTTCAATTGGATTCAAGTCAGGGATCTGGCTGGGCCACTCAAGGTAATAAGCTGTCTCTAAGCCCCTCCTGTGTTGTCTTGGCTGTGTGCTTAGGGTCATTGTCTTGTTGGAAGATGAACCTTCTGCCTGAGGTCCCTTACACTCCGGATCAGGTCTTCATTAAGAATATCTTTGTCCTTTCCTTCATTCATCTTTCTGTTAACCCTGACCAGTCCCCCTGTCCCAACCGCTGAAAACACGACCACAGACTGATGCTAAAACCACCATGCTTCACTGTAGGGATGGTATTGGGCAGGTGATGAGTAGTGGCTGGTTTCCTCCAGACATAATGCTTAGAATTGAGGCCAAAGAATTCAATCTTGGTTTCACCAGACCAGAGAATATAGATGTTATATAGACAGGAGTGTGTCTTTTACCCCTTTAAGGACATGACCCCCCCCCCATTTTTTGTTTCTTCCTCCCCTCCCCCACCTTTTAAAAAATTACAACTGTTATTTATTCATCACTGTCGCTGTCTGAGGGCTTGTTTTTTGCGGGACGAGTTGTATTTTTCAATGGTGCTATTTATTGTGCCATATAATGTACTGAAAAACTTTTTAAAAATTCAAAGTGGAGTGAAATGGAAAAAATAACAAAATTCCACCATCTTTGAGTGTGACTTGTTTTTACAGCGTACACACTGCAAAAAAAATGGCATAATACCTTTATTCTACGGGTCAGTATGATTACTATGATACCAAACAGGGTTTTTTTTTAATTTTAGTCCCCAGAGGTAACAAGAACGTACGATGCTTGGATTGCTTTTGCAGCATGATATATAATGCCACAGCATTACTATACCATGTTTCCCCGAAAATAGGTCCTACCCTGATAGTAAGACCTATCGGGTTTAGGGGGAGGCTTGAAATATAAGCTACCAAAAGAATAAATACTCGCGTCCTGATGGTTTCCAGGTCCTCCTCGTCTCATAGCTTAACTTCTGCTGGTGACGGGGCTTTGAATTCCCTGTCTCCAGCAAAGCGAGCGCTGCGATTGGCTAATCGAGCAGCCAATCACAGCCGGTGCTTGATGAGCCAATCACAGCCATTCAGTGAATGATATCACTAAGGTAGGCATCAGGACGCACCCCTGAAAATAAGACACTGTGCCCTTTTTGGGGCAAAAATTAATATAAGACAGTGTCTTATATTTGGGGAAACACGGTATTGGTGTCTGACAGGCAATCTATCAAGCCACCCCACGGGCATGGCTTAATAGGCATTCTGCCATGACAGACCTGGGGCCTTTCAGAAGGCCCACGAACATCAGTCAAGGGATTTAAATGCCGCTGTCAGAATTGAACGTGGCATTTAAAGGGTTAACAGCTCCGATGAGCGACACGGCTTATAGGAGCTATTGTGGGTGGGTTTCGGCTGTAAGAAACAGTCCCCAGCTGCAATGTATAAAGCGTGATCGCTCCGCGATCCCCCTTCATACATTCCTCGAAGCTGCAGAATGTAACTGTATGTTCTGTATCGTTAAGGGGTTAAAATTATGACCAATCAACTGAATTTATCACAAGTGCACTCGTGTAGTAATAGTGTAGAAAGATCTCAAGGATGATCAAGAGATATAGGAGGCCACCAGAGCCAGATTTCACATGTCACACCAAAGAGTCTGAATACTAATATCAATGCAAAATGCTAGTTTTTCATTAAAAAATAAACAAAAAATTACAATGATTTCTAGCATTCTGTTTTCACTTTGTCATTATGGGAACTTGAATGCAGATTGATAGGGAAAAAAAATTTGCACAGGGGCACAACATAACAAAATGTAAAAAAGTGAGAAAGTCTAAAACAAATCTGCCACCTGTGAATATCTGCTTACTGATATGCTGTAATGCAGCAACATAATGATTATCTGTGTGAAGTTGATGACACACCAGCGTATTGTGACTGCATTTTTCTATACGTAATATGGAAGTGGGGCCGGACCTCACTGCGAGTCTCCTGACCCGAACTCCAAGCAATATAGATTCCTAAATATGGAGGCAGCCCGAGTCCAAAATGGACCAATGTCTTGACCTGCAGAAAAAAGGTCACCCCTGTTGTCACCAATAAATACTTGCCAATGTAAAAAAGGGGTGTGGTCAGGGTGTGTCTTATCTCAATGTTAAATTTTTACCTCCATTATTTCAGTGGCTCCATTGTAATAGCGCCCCCTCTCTGTGACTCCAGTGGTAATAGTGCACCCCCTTAGTAGTCCATTAGTAACAGCGCCCCTATTAGTTGCCACAATGGTAATAGTGTGCCTTCCTCACTTCCAAGAACAAGCATGGTAGCAAGTAGTTTATTCACTGAAGCCAGTCCGGCTGCCATGGCTGCTGTACACAGAGACTCTGCTTCTTCCCTCTACATCTGCGTTCCTGTATGTGCATGGTGTAGACGTCGTGGGAAGTAACAGAGTCTCTGCTTACAGTATCTGCAGCCGTCAATCTGGAGTTGCTTCAGTGAGTAAACTACTTGCTGCCCTGGTTGCTGTCCAGCCAGAGGTAATCACAGTAAGCAATAATTTTTTAATTACCGTATATACTCGAGTATTCACCGATCCGAGTATAAGCCAAGACAATAAGTTTCACCACAAAAAACTGGGAAAACTTATTTACTCGAGTATAAGCCGAGCTATACTCGAGTATATACTAGGTAAAAAAACCTCCATACTCACCTCCCAGTCGGCGTCTGTGTCTGTGCGACATGCTGCTTGAATTCTCCACGTTGTTATCCCCCGCCGTCCTTTCTGCTCGGCTCTGTCAGTGCTGTGTAAGTAAGCGCTATGATTGGATTGAGCGCCAGCCAATCACAGCTGGTGCTCGATCCAATCACAGCGCTTACTTACACAGCACTGATGGCAGGGGATTCGAAAGCCGAGCAGGGAGATGACAGCAGGGAGACTTCTAAAGCAGCTTGATTGGCTGTGAATGATCGAGCACCGGCTGTGATTGGCTGATGCTCGATCCAATCACAGCTCTTACTTGCAAAGCGCTGATGGTGGGGGATGACAGCGGAGAGAATTCAAGCAGCCTGCCGCACCACCGCCGGAGACGCAGACACCGGCTGAGAGCTGAGTATGGAGGTTTTTTTTTTTAAGCCTTCCCTGACTCGACTATAAGCCAAGGGGGGCTTTTCCGCACACAAAAATGTTCTGAAAAACTAGGCTTATACTGGAGTATATACAGTAATTAACATGGCCGGTAAAAAATAAATAGCGGCACTGGCCTGTATAGAGCACACCACGATTTTTTAGTCTCGCAATGTTGCAGGCTAAAAAATATCGCTTGTGTGGAAGAACCCATAGGAAAGCATGGGCTCTACATACATGCGATTTGTAGCACTGTCACGTTACAACAAAATCACACGATAAAGTCGCCTGTGTGGATTCAGCCTAAAATAAAGAAGCAGAAATAAAGCTTGTAATGGGGAACCTCATAAATGTGAACGCATTTACAATTTGTTGCACCGTTTATTCATATGAGCGAATGTTTTCGTGCCAAAATAAAGCTAAGAAACCGGCGCAAACTTCCTAATGATGGGGAAGCAGGCCAGGGGGATGACACAGGTCTGAATCCACAAGACTATCGGTTACACCCTGTACTTGCTGCTTTTTGCATGAGCCAGAAGAGAAATCACCGAAAGAAGTGTAAAATCATGGGTATGCGAGCACCAGCATCGATTGGTTCCAAGCAATATGGTAGCTTGCAGGACAAAGACTTCAAGGGAAAACACATGCAGCCAGAACCCCTTTGCAAGAAATTCTGCTGCAGCCCCGAGACTAACTACTAATCAGAGAGAAACCTTTAAAAGGAAAGCGAAGGATAAGAAGTAGAACTTTACAAAGTCCTGTCGATTCCAGGAGGATGTGCTTCCCCAAGAAACAACATGTCAATCCACAGCTATGGTTGATCCCGGTTATGACTTACCTGAAGAGCAGTGGATCCTCCTGGTAACCTCCATGAGTCCCAGCATTACGGATGTGGAAGCTTCCACTTCAGTACCATCATATGAGTTCAGGGAATAGCGTGCCATGAGCCACACACCTGCCCGAATGGAGGAAAGTCAGCCATCCTTCCAGCAATATTCTCTTCCTAATGTATAGGTTTTTCCACAACGTTGGCTCTCAGCGGAGCGGCTGGAGGAGATTTCACTCCTCGCCCTCTCCCACCCCTCTCCATTTACTTAACATAGCAGCTGTTCAGTACTGAACAGCCACTGTGTTTAGTGAATGGAAAGAGGCGTGGGAGAGCAAGGAGTAAAATCTCCAGCCGCCCCTCGCCCGCTGCAAGCCAACTATACTCACTTCTGTGCAGGAGTACGGTAGCAGACTCTTTTCAAGCTACCATTGAACATCTTTATTAACAGTAACACAACAGGCAAAATATGTGGGCTTCCTGCTAGAGCGGTGCAAAGTCTCTGCCATGAGAATGGGTGTGAATTATTTCCAGTGTAAACAGGTCTTTTTTGCACAGGGGATTACAAATGTCCTTTCCCTCTAGACAGTCGGAGGAGTTGCCTCGACTCACCGGGTTCTGGTAGAATCTTTTTCTTTGCACATTCTCCCCTAAGAGGGTTCAAGTTTATAGAACCAATCACAGCCATGCTCCTGTTCTGGAGATAGTCCTTATCCTGCCTGTCAGGACCGGCGGCTCACGGGCCCCTTGTGCCCTCACCGCCAGTCCTGGCACACACAACGCAGGAGAGCCTAGGTCCTCATCACCTCCCCTGGTCGCCGGGCTCCTCCTCACCGCTGGGTTACTAGGGACGCGGCGGGTGTTGCCCCGCGCTGCGTCCTCGGTACCATGCCAACCCGGCATGCTTCTCCTTCTCTGCCTCCTGCAGAGCTGGGGTGGGTTCCCCAGTGCTGCTGGGTGCACTCAGCTGCTGTCAGACTCCCCGCCCCATTCAGCAGCTGGGGTGGGAGCTCTGACAGCATTTAAACCTGATTGTGTCTGAATACCAGTGCCAGTGTTAGTTTGGTCTTCCTGCTACTCCAGCGTACTTCGTGTTTTGTCTCGTCTTTTGAATCCCTGTTTTTGGACCTGACGTTGCCTTTGCCTGACCCTCTTGTACCGAATACCCTCTTGTTGCCAACCCGGATAGTCTGACTCGCCTTGCTGTTGTTTGTTCGTTAGTCCCTGTGTCCCCCTTCCCTGGTGAGTGTACAGACCGTCGCCCAGTTGCCGCCTTGGGGCTTAGCCCAGGGGGCAAGTAGGTAGGCACAGGGGTTGTGGGTTTTGTCAGGGACCTCCAGTATCCTTGACCCCAGGCCTGACACTGCCCCTCTAACTCTCCACACCTTCTCCCCATGCTTGAGACAACTTCTCCACATACACCGCCTCCTAAAGGAACCCCAACCCGTAGCAACATTAACAGTTCCTCCTTTACATGTGCAAACAGTTATAAAGAGCAGCATGGGGAAATATATGGAATAAAGGGGGTAAAAGATAGTAGAGTAGTAGTTGGGTTTTAAAACAAAGGGCATTGCACAGTAACGACATCTTTTAGCATGGTTTCAGACCCAATGTAGCATATGTATTATGCCCTTTATGACAGATTTCCGGTGTATAAAAGTCGCAATTTTTGCAATTCTATGCAGGTCACCGTCACTTTTTAACAAGTGGGCAGCACCTAGCTTCAGAGGGCATTGCTCCACTGTTACATTTACTATCACTCCATAAACTGGCATAAGCTATAGCTGAAGCCTACGCCAGCTCGAACTGGCATATGCTTAAATCTGGCACGTGGAGGTGCCGTCAGTTGCGAATAATGTATTAGGAAGTGCAAGCCTCTTAACACATTTGTTGAAATTAGTTGGCTGCTACATATACTTACACCGGGGTAAACAGGCCAGTGCTTTTTGGAGAAATGCCACTGCAGTTTTTGATGCAGTTTTTTGATCCAAAGCCAGAAGTGGGTCCAGCAAGAAGAAGAAGGCCTTTCTTTATATTCCCCAGTCTTATTGAATCCAGTTCTGGTCTTTCTGCAGCGTTTTTGAAAAAAGTTTACTGTACGTAAAACTTCCGTTATATAATAGTCGCAGATTGTGTTTGAGTAGATCCTGTATATTCACATGTAGTGGTGTACAATGTTGCCACACCATTAGTAAATCATAAAAACACATTGTACATGCAATTTGCACAATTGTGGTCATCGTTTTAAAGATACAATGTCTATTATATTCGACACAGCAACAGCTATTGAGGAGAAGCAGCATGGAGAAAAGTACGTAAATTAATGTAAAAAAAAGTTTTTTTTTTCCTTATAGGTGCCACAATGTCACCTCTGCGTGTAAAAGTGTCCTTACTATTTAGACCTGAAAAGCCAGATTGAGAGGATTAGGGTTTCTTCGGATGAGTGTTTGCGCAAATGCACACTCTTCAGCGTGATGAACGAGGTAGATTTGTGCACTTATTGCCGTGGGGTTTTTTTGCGCAAGTGACACTACCACGCCCTGCTTTAAATGGCTATTTAACTTAATGAGGTCCAGATGTGTTCTTTTTTCACGGCATTGTGCATTTACTTGAGTGCGCATTTGTGCACCCCCATAGACTTTTATGTGGTCCTCTCAAATAGATTTTTTTAGCATGCGAGAATTGTGTGCACTGAGAATGAATATGAGAATGAACCCATTGATAGCAATGGGTTCTATTCTCTGTGTATTGCGCATACAATTTTGCGTGCTCAAATACGCATGCAAATATGCCTGTCAAATAAGTACACTTACTGCCTGAGTGTGAGTTGCGCCCCGAGTGGCTTGGTCCCATTTACACGGACAGAGTGCATAACCTTGCATTAGCATGCCCCAATACTCATCCATGATACAGGAAGGAATACGACAGACGATGAGTTGTTTTTTTTTCTTGTGGACCATCGCTCTGCATGAAAAAACTTAAATGCTGCCTGTGAATTAACACGGACAGATATGAATACGCTGGAGGTCTTAGGATGTATATCCACATGATTTCCTTATGGACTAGCCTCTGTAAACCAAGAATACCCTGAAGCTACATCCCTAAACTGCGACAGACGCTATATTCTCCAAGTCTATTCGGAATCTCCTGTATCTCTATTTCTGCTTCTGCTACAGATCTCGCTACTATTCCCATTTTTAGTACAATTGTTAGTGCAGTCTTATCGGCTAAGACTAACTTCAAGAATGAAAAGCCCCCTCTAAAGTGAAGCGTCGCGGGGTAATAGGATCTGCCAGCCTAAAATCTGGACAGTCATCAAAGAGTCACTAGATGTTATAAAATAAAATCAACTTCTGGCATTTCCACTCCAACTTTCCCCTGCCCAGAACCTAGCCCCCAGTCACCTGTGCCTCCTCTCCGACAGATGGCAGGGAGCCCACCCCCCTCTCAAACTGTTGCAGCTCCGCCATCTGTTCTGTGTGGCCTGTTAGTGCTGCGGGCTCCAAGGGGATGAGATCGGCAAGAGGTGCAGGAACTAAGAATTTTCCCATATAACTAGTAAATTAGCATTAAAGCTCGTTTTATGGATACTAAAGCAATGCATGAAAGTAGAGGTATACGAGGGGAGCATCAGCTCTGAGCTTCCTTGTATAGATTTTCATTACATTGATGATGAAAGCCTAAAACTCAAAGCCTGTAATAATAATTGCAAATCGAAGTCTGTATATGAAATAAAGGCTTTATATCAGGTTATCGAGCAATTAACTAGGTGGGCAGCACTTTTACATCGGCCGATTCTCGTATGCACGAGCAAGTGACGTCATCGCTAGGTCATTCGCTCTCGT
Source organism: Eleutherodactylus coqui (assembly GCF_035609145.1). Lineage (NCBI taxonomy): Eukaryota > Metazoa > Chordata > Amphibia > Anura > Eleutherodactylidae > Eleutherodactylus > Eleutherodactylus coqui. Next base: position 464,789,154 of record NC_089837.1, on the reverse strand, counting down.
GCAGCCCGGTTAGGCAGGTACATCGTTGACTCGTTCGATGAGAATCGTTCAGTTCATTCGCTATGTGAGACACTGAATGAGAAGTGTTTTAACGAAACGATGAGCGAACGAGCCAACGATGACTTTTCTGCTGCATAAAGTGAACAACGAGCGAGAAGCGAACAATTCGCGTTCGTCATTTAGTCGTTGGTTGTGTAGACCGAACAATTACCGTTCACTTTGGCTCACTTGAACGATCTTTTTTTTTACGATTATCGTTCCGTCTAGAAGCACCCATGTGCCAGAATTATCTTTTATCACCTATCCATAGTCTAATCAGTGGAGATCTCACTGCAGAGACCCCCACCAATCCTATGTACCTGTCTTCGAGGTCACTGCAAGGATGCTTCCTTCTACCCACAGTGACATCAGATTGAACCGTGCATGCATTTATCTCAATGGTGGTAATAAAAATAGTGCTTGTACTCGGCTATCTCCAGCAGGTCCATTGAAAATGAAAGGATCGTCCCCACATGTGTGCGGCCATCGCTCCATTCAATCTCATCTTCACCACAGGGGGTGCAGAAAGCCCACAGAAAGGAAGAGGTGGGACACGGAAACCCCGTTCTTAGGATCAGTAGGGGTCCCGGGGGTGAGATGGCCTTTAATCAGACTATAAGTAGGTGATAAAAGTTTATTCTGGTACAATCCCTTTATAGAAGATTCTGTGAATTAAACTGTGTGCAAACTAAGGGTAAACCGACGACGAATCACGCCCTCTGAAGCTTTCCATAGCACTGCTATGGAAAGCGCTGGCACACTGTCCAAGAGCGGAGAATCTTTGCGATTCTCCGCTCGCGGCGGGCAATTCATAGCATGCTGCGAAGTGCCCCGATTGTCTGCGGTCAGCCTATCTATCAGATAGGGCTGACCGGCGGAGATTCGGCGGCAGTTCCTGCTCCTGCGGTGGAGCTTCACCGCGGGATACCGCAACGCCTGTGGGCAGGGGGCCTAAATCAATGATTATGTGCATGTTTGCTGTGGTTTTGTGGAACTGTTTTGATTTTTGCAACAATTCTGCACAAATTGTGCCAAGAAAGCCACAAAACTGCCACGTGTAGATATGTCTTTCAGGTACCCATCCGCATTATATGAATGTTGTTTAAACCAGCCCATTTCATCAGGATTGGCTGACTGCCTACTGTGCATGGGAGTTTCACAGCTATCCCCCCAATGCCAGGGAAAAAGGATCAGCCACCATTAAGGTTGAGTGGGTTTCATTGGTGGAGATAATAGATTCCACTCTTAAGAAATGTAGTTGGTATTATGGACACGTAAATGTGCTTATTATACATTAGTGTGAAACTGAGCTAAGACTCCAGGGATTATGGGGAGAAATCTGGCAACAAGCATTCAATTTCACTGGTATATCACCTTGCCATAAAGCAAGGACATGACAGGTCTTTTAGAATGAGAGAGGCTCTTTTTGGTCCAGCTATTAGTTGACATTTGAGAAAGGGGCATTTCCTAGGCTGGTGTTATGCTCAATTGTGCCCTTCTAACAATGTCTATGGGTTAGAGGGATTGGTCCACCCAGGGGACATGGGCTACTAACATCCCCTCTGGGCTCGCACTGCTTACCGATGTTGACACCAGGTTCCTCCAGAACTGTAGTTACCCTGAAGTGCATCTCAGTTGTTGTTGTCGTAGTTCCTGAAACAAATTAGAAGACTGTTCAACTTCAATTACTATTCAACTTTAATTAACTGAGTTGCAATCAGTAATGCCCCAGGCAGGCCGTGCAGCGGGCTTTTTACTCGCTATGGAATCACACACTCGCCCATCTCGCGTTAAGGTCCTTTTTTGTTTCAGCATGCAGCAACACTGTTCTCACCAAGGGGCTGCGTGCAGTCACAACATTCTACAGAACACGTTCCGCCATAGGTAGTTCTCCATCTTCTTAGCGCTGCTCTCCCCTACTCACTAGGCCTTAGGCCCTACCCAACCTTAGCCAAGAGTGGGAAGTCAGCCACATCTGCCCCTACATAAGGGCACAAGACATTAGAAAAACAATAATAATAGTAACTACTAACAGTTATATACACGTTACATACAAGAGCAGTTACCTCACCTCCTTTATACCCTATTAGTGCCCCTTTCTCATCTAATATAAAAAAAGCCTACAGGCTTTTCTTGCACCACACTTTGTCCCCTTTGTGTGACCTTAGGTGGATGATTTTGGTGTCATTAGATTTGGTATATCCTCACCACCGCCATAGAATCATAGTTTGATACATTGAGTGACTGTCAGGCAAGGGCAACATTCCTATGTTAAAGGGGTGGTCTCGCGAAACCAAGTGGGGTTATACACTTCTGTATGGCCATATTAATGCACTTTGTAATATACATCGTGCATTAAATATGAGCCATACAGAAGTTATTCCACTTACCTGCTCCGTTGCTAGCGTCCTCGTCTCCATGGTTCCGTCTAAATTCGCTGGCAGCTTGCTTTTTTAGACGCGCTTGCGCAGTCCGGTCTTCTCCTCTCTGCACGAGCCGCTTCAGTGTGCTCCCCGCTACAGCTCTTCTGCGCATGCGCAGACGAGCTGTCACTGCTCGGGAGCGCGCTGGAGCGGCCATTCTGTACCATCCTCTGTTAGAGGAAGGTGCAGAAACTGGAGCTGCCCAGCGGAGAAGCCCAGCCCAGCAGCCCCGAGAAGCCGCCCAGGTAAGTGATGGGTCGGGGGGGTGATCTTCTCTAACAGGTGAAGGTCCCGGGCCACAGCGCTAGGTTCCGGAGCCCAGCGCTAGGTTCCGGAGCCCAGGTGAAGGCCCCGGAACCTAGCGCTGGGCTCCGGGGCCTTCAACTGGGCTCCGGAACCTAGCGCTAGGCTCCGGAACCTAGCGCTGGGCTCCGGAACCTAGCGCTGGGCTCCGGAACCTAGCGCTGGGCTCCGGGGCCTAGCGCTGGGCTCCGGGGCCTAGCGCTGGGCTCCGGGGCCTTCACCTGGGCTCCGGAACCTAGCGCTGGGCTCCGGGGCCTTCGTCTGTTGTCAGGGTCTAGCGCTGGGGAGCCGGGAGCGTAGCGCTGGGGAGCCGGGGGCTAGCGCCGGTTACCTGCTGCCTGGCGGTGGGTGACTGGTCGGCGGCTGCGGGGCGTCTGGTTGCCATGGAGACACAGCTGGCAGCGTCTCGGGAGCGCGCACGTCGGGCTGCAGCAAGCGACGGGAAAAGAGCCGGCGGCCATCTTGGGGAAACTTTTATAAGTTGCTGAAACGCTGGAACGGTAAGTACGAACCAGCTAGAAATGTCATTTACAGGGGGCTTAATAATGTATGCTTAATTAGGGGGACTGGGCAAAAAAAAAAATTCACTGCTTCCTCGAGACATCTCCTTTAAGTCTAGTGGCGCTGTTGGGCTTCAGCCACTAGTGCCGCTAGGGAGAGTCAAGAGTTGTTAAGCGACATACATATCAAGTTGACATAAAGAATAGTGCTAATTAGTTTGACTGTTGCCATTTGGAAGACAACGTGGAAGACCAAGTCATGGACAGCGAACAGTTCAACCAAATCCTTGGCTCGACAGTTCTTAAAACATTTACAACCATTTTTCCAAACATTTTATGTTCATTTAGCAAGCATTGGGTCAATCTAGTTATAGTGAATGATCATGCGTAAAAATGACCATACAATACCTAACCTATCAGTATGGTGCTAAATGTAGATAAAACAAGTTCCATACAGATATCTAGATTACCATGCTATACATTGCCATCATACAGTGCACACATATTATACTGTAGAGTAGCGGTGCACACAATGCTTAAGCAAATACTATATCACCATACAGTGATCAAGCATAGAGTACTCTCATACGGCGCTATTTGGTATCTGAACCGTGGCATGCAATTTACTGGGTTTTTCTTGGAGTGAAAGAAAAATTCTACAGTTGAAGATAATAAAATAAGGCATGCTCACCTCTTATGTGGCCCCCCTTCTAGCGCAGAAGCCTCAGTCCCTGTTACTCCGATCCCATAAGACGCTTCAGTGATCACCTGCTGTTCATAGCTCACATGACCACTTGGCCCATCACAGGCTTCAGCCGTGACTCTGCCATGAACGGCACGTGACCCTTTCAGCTTCTTCCTGGGGTTGGTCTGGGCCCCTGTGCTGGACTGGGGCCACACAAGAGGTTCCCTTATTTTTTTTTATTTTCAACCATTATCTGGCCATAGAAATGCTTCTTTTTTACTCCTGGAAAACCCCTTTAATATTAACCCTTTGCAATCCAATTTTGGATTCAGGGTTTCCTAGAGAGCTCTCTCTTTCTGCCATTATACAATGGCACCATCTGCTGGCTAGAGCCAGTACTGCGGTATGTGACATGCTGGAGAGGCCCCCCGACAACAGAGCGGCCAGTAATATACAGTAAGAATACCCTGCCGGACGTCTACCGACATCGAAGCTGTACAGTCTTCAATCAGAATGTCTTTAGACATCAGACAGTGGATTGGAAAGGGTAAATATTAAAGGGGTTGTCCCGCGGCAGCAAGTGGGGTTATACACTTCTGTATGGCCATATTAATGCACTTTGTAATGTACATTGTGCATTAATTATGAGCCATACAGAAGTTATAAGAAGTTTTTCACTTACCTGTTCCGTTGCTAGCGTCCTCGTTTCCATGGAGCCGACTAATTTTCGCCGTCTAATGGCCAAATTAGCCGCGCTTGCGCAGTCCGGGTCTTCTTCTTTTCTGAATGGGGCTCCGTGTAGCTCCGTGTAGCTCCGCCCCGTCACGTGCCGATTCCAGCCAATCAGGAGGCTGGAATCGGCAATGGACCGCACAGAAGCCCTGCGGTCCACCGAGGGAGAGGATCCCGGCGGCCATCTTCAGCAGGTAAGTAAGAAGTCACCGGAGCGCGGGGATTCAGGTAAGCACTCTCCGGTGTTCTTTTTTAACCCCTGCATCGGGGTTGTCTCGCGCCGAACGGGGGGGGGTGGTGAAAAAAAAACAAAAAACGTTTCGGCGCGGGACAACCCCTTTAATGATAGTCAAAAAACATCAGGCGCCAGGCTGTGTCCATTTGTGGTGCCCCACTTTAACACAGGTGGGTGATTTTTCCTATACAACTGCACAGGTCACATGATGCTAGCTGACCATGGGTGCCCACCTCAATAAACTCAGCATTCCCTAATACAGTATTGGAAAACTGGCTTTATGAGCTGGACAGATCCTATACTGATTGATCCATGCTGAGTGGATCTTACAGTAACTGCGCTATTAGTCCTTGGATCTGGAATAGAACATTGTTTGTCCTACACAAGGACTACATTTATCAATTGCTTTGTAGGTTGTAGGAGTTTGCAAACTTGTGAAATTGTGGAAATGTATCCCGTAAAGGGCTGAACTCTTAACCCCTTAAGGACCAAGCCTATTTTGGCCATAGGAACGCAATGATTTGGGGGGGATTTTCATCTACAATTTTCAAAAGCCATAACTTTTTTATATTTTTGTCGAGATGGCCGTATGAGGGCTTCTTTTTGTGTGTGACTAGCTGTAGTTTTTATTGGTACCATTTTCAGTTACATACAGCATTTTTGATCACTTTTATAGCTTTTTTTGGGAGGTAAAATAAACAAAACAAGCATTTTGCCTTCATTTTTTAAATGTTTTTTGCTGTGCAGTGTGTTCAATTTATTATACTCGTTATTACAGATACCATGATATTAAATATGTGGGGGGTTTTTCCTTTTTTTTTTTTTTTAATTCATTTTACACTTTTTTTCTCACATTTTTTTATGTACCTTTAAGGGTCTTGAACCATAAAAGCTCTGATCGCTATGATAATGCATTATGGTACTTCTGTACTGCAATGCACTATCCCTCACAATAGCAATCACAGGCACGGACCAAGTGTATGGAGTTTGGTTGTCATGGCAGGGATCAATGAGAACATCAATCTCTGCTCTTAACCCCTTACATGCCAAGATCAATGTACATTGTGGCATGTAAAGGGTTCACAGAGTGATCTTTTAAGAGGAGAGATCAATGTTCTCATCGATCCCCGCTGTTGCAGTGGGAGGCTGGCTATCAGATATGCACAGGAGATAAGTTTACATTCTGTTGTATGGTGATGAAAGGTGCAGCAGTGTAAGCGTTGCAGCGTGCTGGACACAGTCAGGAAGTGGAACTAGGGTGACATAACGATGTCAGCCCCGTCCTATGTGACCACGCCTTCGGGGCATGTGCTTTGTCATTCGACACTGGGTGCTGAGGAGTGTCTTCATTCCACAGACATATTGCAGGTATTTTACTCTCTTCTGCAACTTATGACTTAGAGTCAATGTGATAATAAATGGCATACAAGCAGTCTATAGACCGGACTTTCCTGTCTGAAAGACTCACACGAACTTACTAGTTATAGACATTTGTGCTGCCTTATTCCAGCCGCTGCAACCTGCTCCTGAGGTGTCACCTGTCGGAACTCCCTTATTGGGCTCAATGTATAATGTGTCCTTCTTCACAACCCTGCTACAGTATCTCTTATGGTCTATGGACTGATTGGCCAACATGTAGGTGTTTCCCCTAGCCGACCAATTGGCCATAATGGAAGCGTATTTATTCTGGGCCCGCCTGTAGATGGACGCTGGTCATTGTCCCATCTGAGATGTTTGCTGAGGCAACGAACTCTTGTCAGCTACGCACCTGTGGCTATTAATTCTGTGTGCGGCTTATTCACTTCTACCAACTACTGTGTTATATACATTTCTCTTTCCATATGCATTAAACATCTTCCCTATCTAGGGTCAGACTAGGCCCCCTAGAATCCTGACACGGGACCGCCCTATCAGGGTGATCACCCTCCTTCTAGGCAGGGTCTGACACACCAAAGTTGGTTAAGGATAGCATACTAGTTTTTTTCTTTTTTTTGTCAGAGCCCTATGTGGTGCAGAGTGCTAAGGCAGCAGAAATGCAGTTCTTAGCTCTCACTCATGACCTAAAGGTTGCAGGTTCAATCCCCGCTTGGATCAGGTAGCCGGCTCAAGGTTGACTCAGCCTTCCATCCTTCCGAGGTCAGTAAAATGAGTGTCCAGCTTGGTGCGGGAAAAAAGATGACTGGGAAAGGCAAATCACCCCTCAAAGACAGTCTGCCAAGAAAATGTGATGTCATCCTAGGAGTTAGTCATGACTTGGTGCTTGCACCAGGGGACTCTACCTTACCGTTACTCTTATTTGCCCTATTTTGTGTTTCCTCGTGTTTTGGTAATATAAATGTTTATATTGGTCTTTTGTGGATATTAACTACGTCTTGGTCTGATGCGTTGGTGACATCTATAGAGAGAGCCATACTTGTGCTGAATGTAACAGTAAGGCCGGCTTTGACAGCAGTTTCAGCAACTCTTGACTCTTGTGCTATCAAAATTCGCCATGGAGCCTTATTGACCATTTACTAATGTAACACCTCATACGTTGCAGAATACAGTCAGTTTATACTGCACTTGTGCTGATTTATTTTTCGGCAAAGCTTCCGTCAGCCTTGAAGAATACTAACTCAATGTATTGAGCTGCATTGTTCTACGTAATACTTTTAACACGATGAATCCCTACTTTGTGGAGTGCACATCAGGCCCCGTGTATGGGAACAGAAGATGGTCCACTAGAGATTAAACATTCCCTGTGCAGCAGGCACACTTATTCATGTTAATGACATGAAAATATAGGTGTCTACATGGAATAGAGAAATGCGGACATGTGTGTGGTTGACGATGAGGCAAGAGCATTAAGAGGAGGGGTCAGGTGGAGCCAAGCTGATTCTCTGCCATCTGTCTAGTTCTCTGCAACTCAGTGGAGAACTCTAGACCTATGACTGTGTTCATGAGCGGAGAGATTCAGACCTCTCAGGAAATATCCCAGTGTAGGCCACACCTGAGCACTGCTGTACACCCCCAAGAGAAATGGGGACGCTCCATATTTTCCTTTATGCTAATATGGGATGAGTGCCATCACTGCATCTGAGGGCTCACCGACGCTTGGTGCACCGTACAACCTTTAGAGGACCTCATCCGAGTTCACTCATGCTAAGGGGAAACATTTACAATTAAAAATCCCTAAAAATGTCCCTTAATCTTACAAAACTGAACTAGACAAATGCCTTGTCCGAGAAGACTTTTGCGCAGTTAGGACCTTTGCTTTCAGCTTATGGGACACACCAATATGTCACTTTATGGATTCCGGTCCTCGCGAGCGAAAGGCATTTGGTCAATCTTGTTTCTGGACAATTACTGTTCACTAGTTTCCCAAAATCTGGCGTCAGGCATTGACAGTGAGCGGTATGGACAGCTTACTTATCACACTGACCCCTCCGGGAGCCGGACCTAAGAAGAGCCTGTATGAGTGAATGGAGGAGAAAACAATAAGGGATGCTTGGAATTGCTGACATCTGCTCTGTTTTTGGCTGTTGGTCCTGTTACATTTCACATCGTATTGCAGTTCTGTACTGTAAACAAGTGCCGGATTGTCAGTATGCAGTTACTCGAGAAGAGCGATGCTTGTCGAGTATCTGCTTTTACCGAGCGTGCTCGCTCATCTCTAGTTCGTTTTCATTAACATTCTTTGTGTGCGCATTTTCGTACATGGTGCAAAAAAATAGGACATTCCCTATCTTATTGCGGATTTGCGCAGCAAAAGTTTCATAAAAGTTCTGTCAAAAAGAGAACACATCTGGACTCATTAGGCTAAACAGCCTTTTAAATCGAGGGGTGTGGGGGTGTCATGCGCACATGTGAACAGGCCCTGTGTGTGCAAAAGTCCAGTACTATAGGCTGACATGCGCTGAAATCAACCTCGGTCACTGTGCAAATACGTTGCGCTGAGACAAGCATATTTGTGCTTACGCTCGTCTGAAGAAGGCCTCATTCTTTCTGCTCTGACCCCACCACTTTTTTGAAAAGTGGCCATGTTGGGAAAAGGCGTGGCTGTCCCGGACAGACAGATTTCTATATGTAATTATAATTTATGCCAGAAACTGCTAGAAATTATTCCAGAAACGTACATCAAGTAAGACCTGGCATATATCTCTGAGAAGACACACGCACCTGCCAGAATGTGCTGAATGCATGGAGAGGCATAGACCTCTTGATGTATTAAGTCCACGGTGCGCCGGTATAAATCATACTAAGCTCGGCATCGGAAATGCTGAGTTTAGTAAATTTCCACCATGGTCTGAATTTCCACGGCCGAACGGCTCCGTCTCTGGGCAGAACAGAGCAGCGTCGGACGAACCCCATTATTGGGGTTTTGGATGGGTTTTGAATGGAAGAAAAAGTACTGCATGCAGGGCTTTTTCTTCCTGCATTTGTAGCTAGACCTGCGACAGAACTTCCAGCCGAAGGTTCCAACCCAACCGGTCTTATCCGACTTCTAAAAGGAAGAAGAGAACAATAAATGAAAAAAAACGAAAAAACAGGAAAGAAAGAACTGAAGTAACTACTGATTGTATATTTGTGGGATATCCGAGAACTCCAGCACTGATGTATCATGCAGAGTAGTTGTAGGATGTGTGTGACAGAGTGTGTTTGTGTATGTACGGGTGTGAGGAGGGGGTGTTTGAATCCCATACTGAACATGAAAGCTAAATCCTCAAATCACACCCCCTCCCACTGGGAATAGCACAAAGCCATTGCCTGAGGCCACCAATTAAGGAGCCATTACAGTGTACCATAGCAAGAGACAAGTTTCCCACCAGTTCCTTACATAACAAATAACCTAGACCTCTCCGCACAGCTACAGTATGTAAAGTTACAGACGGCGTCTTATCGGACCGCCATTCTCACCCACAGATTAAGCATCGGCTATCCAAAGCTCACCTTATTCAATACATTCAAATAGGATGATCCTAAAAGAAGGCAAGAAAGCACTGAAGAATTAGTTTATGTGTATCTTACTTTACCTTTAAAACATGGTACAATCCAGAAATGATTGCGGTTTACTATATTGCAGTGTAATAATTTATGTATCTTAGTCGCGCCACCTGCACACTGTACTTACATAGTGACATAGTATGTAAGGCTGAAAAAAGGACACATGTCCATCCAGTTCACCTGTTCCCTCCCCCCCAATGTTGATCCAGAGGAAGGCAAAAAAAAAAACAACCCAATGAGGTAGAAAGCCAATTTTCCCCTTTTAAGGGAGAAAAATGACAGTACATGATGCCTTTAGTTTCCTATCATATACTGTACTCCACTGCCCTACGCCAATGACATTTCATATTTGTACTAACCTCGCTCCAAAAATCGTTGAATCGTGCGGATTTGAACGATAATCGTTCAGTGTAAACACGGCCAACGATTGAACGAGGAACAAGAATTCATTCGCCGCTCATTCGTCATTCACTTTTTGCAAGCAGTACTAAATCATTGTTCGCGCGTTTACACATTGTTGCATGTAAACGGCGATCGTTTAGTCAATCGCTGGTACAGTGAATGCATCGACTGAACGATTTGCAAGCGAACAAGTAAACAATTTATCTGCCTGTATAAACAGGCTGCACGGTCAAACGAGCAATCTTGGTCAAGGATAAATCGCTCTGTGTAAAATGAGCCTTAAATAACTCAATAACTTTTTAAACAACTTGTACTTAATAGTAGCCAATGTGACAACTAACAAAATTGCTATGTTCTTTATTTAGCTAAAATGCCATTTTTGTGCTGAAAAATCACCCTAAAGTGCTGGCCACTGTGGGTTTTCCTAACTTGCTATGCACTGCCTGCTGTTATGTGTGTTACTGGAGACAGCACAGGAAGAAGAGTAAGTCGAAGAGGGGGATAAGTCATCGTGCACATTGATGTCTATGATAGCAGACAGGAGGGTGGAGGAGGAATGAGACAGAGACTCATACAAACATATTTACACCGAAGGCCTATTTCACACAAGCGTTTTATTGCGGCTAAATTTCGACCATCTGAAGCATTGGATTCCAATGCATCTGTTCAGACGGGTGATTTTCCAGGGCGTAAAATTGGCTGGTCAGAATAGATAGCACATATGGTGCACATTCCAGCCAGCCACTTTTACACGCCACTGAAAAAGATAGGACTTGTCCTATCTTTGGTGGGAATACGCCGGCCATTCCCATAGACTCTTATGGGAGCCTATGAGAGCCGACAGAAAAGGGAAAGGGGAGGGAGTTTAGCAGCGGCTCGCATTGCTAAAGTTCCTCCCCTTGCTTGCAGCTTCCATAGGCTTGTATGGGAGTTTCTATTGCCACTATCAGCCAACAAGGGGAGGAGCAGCGCTAAGGTCTCTTCCCTGGGCCCACGGAATTCTGAGAGAACTTAGAATATCAGATAAACCTGGCAGAGGCTGAAAATAGGGGAAAAATACACAATACAAGTCATAAAGTAGCCAGAAATTGTATTTATACACATGGCAGCTAATCTGAAAAGTTATATTGTTGTCATGATTTTAATGATGATGTTAGTATAAACCACAGCCACCCAGCCAGAGCCTACAGAAGCAGTCGAGCGCTTCAGCCCAATGCTGCTTCCGTAGCTCCTATTGGAATGAATGGAAGCTACAGAAACCGTGTACCACAGGGTGCTACACTGTTTTTGTAACTTGGGGACGATAAGTCATCAGTGGTTAATCAGCTGGGGTCCGCCAGTCTGGATCTCTCAGCTGATGATCCAGGATCTCAAACGGAGGGCCCCCGGACAATCAGTTATTGATGACCTATCCTGAGGATAGCTCATCATTAGCATTTTGCCTGGAAAACCCCTTTAGCCCCTTCACTCCACAGGACATATGTTTATATCATGGGAGCGCAGGGTATCTATGCAGCGGGATAGGGAGTTGGTATTACATAATACTGTTTGAGCGATCAAATGATTGCAAGTTCAAGTCGCCTAAGGGGACTTAAAAAAAAAAGGAAAAATAAAGTGTTTTTTTTTATTTTAAGAATAGAAGATATTAAAAGTTCAGTCCCCCTTTCTTCACATATTTAAAATGAATAAAAAACGTAAAACACATTTGGTATCACTGCATCCATAAATGTCCGATCTATCATAACAACACACTATTTGTCCCGGATGATGATAAATATACAATTCCAGAATTGTGCTTTTTGGTCACCCCGTCATCAAGATATGCAATGTAATAAAAAGCAATCAAAACATTTATTCACTCTAACGTGGTACCAAAGGAAACCACAGGTCATCCCCTAAAGAACAAGCCCCCATACAGTACCATCGCTGAAAAAATAAAAAAGTTATGGCAGTTTAGAGTATGGTGGAAAAAAAAAATATATATATATATACCGTATTTTCTGATGTATAAGACAACTGGGTTATAAAATGACCCCCAACTGTTGACTTATACACCGGGAATACGCTATAGAAAAAAAATCAATACTCACCTCCCGCGGTGCTGCTGCAGGCTGTTGCTCCCTCCTCCATGCCGACAGAGCATTGCTTTCTGGATGCAGAGCTTGAATGCCCCACCTCCAGAAAGCTAATGCTCCGATTGACTAACTCAGCGCGGCGTCAGCCAATGAAAGCCGGCGCTGCGTTAACTAATCACAGCCATTCAATGATGTCATTAACCAGAGGGAAAAATAAAAGTTATGATTTTTTTGAAAGTGGGGAGAAAAATCCAAAAATTGAAAAAAGGAAATGGGTCTTGCCCTTAAAGCGGTTTTCCCATTGCTTAAAATTGCTTCACGGCCACTCTGTCCTTCCTGTTTGCTGCTGACCAGGACATGTGACTGCTGCAGCCAATCATTGGCCAGTCATTAGCTGCAGCAGTCACATACCCATTCCCGCAATGCAATGCAGGAAACAAATCGCGTAACTCCTATCTTTGGGCGTCTCCTCGCATTGCCCATTGTTTGCAATGAGGTCAGCAGCAGCATCGCACCCCTTGCTGGGTGCATGCTGCTGCAATGCCAGGTCTCCCCATTGAAAACAAAGGGAGACACTCCACGATCCTCGGCCACGGCTGTCAGGATTGCTGCTTCCCCGAAGTAATGTGAGGCGGTTTTGATATAAAATTGATATATATTTAGCCACCTTTTACGCCCTACTAGATAGTTTTGAAAAGTATCTAGAAAAAGAATAGGAGAAGTTTGAAATGCACCAGATTTATTAGTGACACTATTTTAGTGCAAAATACTGGTCTAAAGTAAGCCAACCAAGAGGTGGTATAAAGGAAAGAGTCTAACGAGTCTATCGAGATGTGCCAATATGACAAATTTGTTGCCTGCCTTTTAAGCTATCTAAATTAAAAACATTTAGTAATAAGAAATCGGCGCCAAATTATTTAAGTAGTTTGTGATATTTTTGACTTCATTATTTTTCTTGGTATTTTCTATAAAATAGATTGCATTACCCTAGTACAAAGCTCTCGGACTAAATCTTTGCAGATTAAAAGATTTAGTTACAGCAGTGCCACCGGCATATTTGATATTGCAATTAAGAAAATTAATAATTAGCTGCCTCACATCAGGTGGGAGTGGCAAATGATCATTTTAAATAAGGCATCGGCACCAAATAGTGCCCCCCCCCTTCTGCCTCCCCCCTCTTGGTTGCACCTCAGGTGTGGTATTAACCTTGTTATGTAGGTGGCATAGAGAGGAGGGGTGGGATTGGGAGTGTGTATCTGATGCCTTGTCACTCCCTCCTAGGCTGTGCGAGGGTAGAGGGGGGAACAAAAGCTGACTGTCACTGTGGCTGAAGAGAGACAGATGGCGTGTTGAATACTCAGGCTGGCACATCTATTTTCACAGGCTGGGTCTGCAGTTTTCCCAGGCCTTTTATGAAATCCATCCCTCCTTTTCTACTCATAATTATTGCTCATATAGATTTCTAGCAATATGCACACCGTATCAGATTCTGCCGGACTGACCGACTCCATGCAAGCTAAAATCTACAAGTTACGGGCAGCAGCTATAGTGATATAACTTCTATTCCTTGTGTCATCTCGGGAATAGAAGTTACTTCACTATAGCTGCAGTTTCTAATTTATTCCTTAGTGATAGAAAGAAACACTATTGGACATACACCAAGTTAAGTCTCCGTATTAAGATCACTAGCTCATATCCAGAGTAACCATCATGTGTCGTAGCTAGACCAACTGGGAGTGACTCGATAAGGTGCTGGTAGGTTGTCTGAGGTATCCAGAGCCATGCTGACTGCAATGCATCCCGTAGTTGCTGGAGAGAGCATGGTGGAAGGTCCATCAAGTGAACACGACCATTGAGGTGGTCCCACAGATGTTCAATTTGGTTCAAGTCTGGGGAATTAGGGGGCTAGGGAAATACTTGGAAGTCTTGGTTGTGCTCTTCCAACCACTGTTGGACATTTCTAGCCGAGTGACATGTTGCATTGTCTTGCTGGAAGATCCCATCTGCCCTAGGGAATACAAACCACATGTATGAGTGTATGTGATCTGCACAGATGGATTCATAAGAGAATGTCATGAAGAGGAGAGAATGCCACAAACAAATTCCCCAGAACATAACATTGCTGCCACCAGCTTGTGGTCATTCCAGACGTGGTTGCAGGATGTTTGTTCTCTGTTTCTCACCTAACACGCTTACGTCCATCTACTCAATGAAGCAGAAATGTAATTCATTGGAAAAGGCAACCCTTTGCCAATTAGTGGTGGTCCAATTCCAATACAGCCATACAAATTGAAGTCTTTTCTTCCGATGCCCCTTTGTTAGCATAGGATTGGTACAGTGACCATCCGTCTGCTTCAGAGCCCGGTACACAGTAGGTTCACTCAATTGTTATTTTAGACACATGTCTGGTAGCCCCCTGATTTATTTTCATGGTGGGCTTCTCCACTGTAGAGTATTGGTCGGCCCTCATGCACCTTCGTAGCTGATGTTCACCCCTCACATCATTGATATGTGGTGCTCCTCGGTCAGCCTAACTCACACCTTATATACCCACCAAGCCAGCCCATGACATGTCACTTCCTCCATGGGCTATGCGCTGCTGACATCAAAGAAGAGGGGGTCCTGTGTTTCCCTCTCCTCCTCACTGCGGACTCACTGCTGCCCCCTTAGTGAGGAGGAGGTTGAATGGAGTGGGGATCACTCATGCACGGTGCCGCTCCATTCATTTTCAGTGGGACTGATGGGACTGATCGAGATAGTTGAGTGCTTGTACTTGGGTATTTCAGTCAGCCACACTGAAATGACTGGAGCGGCATGTGTGCATGCTCAGCCACCGTCCGTTCTGACATGACTATGGGTGGGTGCAGTAAGTCTGCAGTGACAAGAAGAGGGGAACACGGGACTCCCATTCTCGGGATCAGCAGTGAGACCCACCATGATCAGACTTTTATCCCCTATCTTATGGATAGAAGATTAAAGTCTGTTCTGGTACAAGCCCTTTAAAGAGGATCTGTCCCCACTCCTAATATGTCTATTTTAGTGAATACATTTATCACCAATGAAATAATAATTCTGGAGCATTTTTTTCTCATGGCTTTGCATTGTGCTGTTCCTGTGTTATTCCTCCTAAATATTTATGAATAAATTGACAACTGGGTGTTGCCAATCCCTTTGTTAAAGGAGTGTGTCCCTAAAACGTCAGCAGTGATTGGACACTATCAGATTGTGAGGGACAGTCCCCCAAGTACTGACACCCTGCTATTAATTTATTCATAATAACAGCGTAATGGCAACACGTAAAGTTCTAAAGAACCATGTCCTAGAATTGTTAGGGCCCTTTCACACATGACAGAGTATTCTGCAACAATGTTGTAGACTTTGCCCTCCTGCAGAATATTCAGCCCCAAAATCCACAGTGCTAATGTGCAGGTTTTGGTGCAGAATTGAAAAAAGTAGAATCCTGCCAGCAATTCTGCTTCAAAATCCACAGTTAGACGTGCAGATTTTGGTGCAGAATTTACGGACGGAATTTACAAAATTGAGGGTAAAGCAGTTTAAAGTATGACATCATCTTCTAAAAGGCTTCAGTTAATGAATTAACTTAATTGTGACCTCAGTTAAAGGAGTTGCCGCATGAAGACAACCCCTGTGCATATACCCTACTAAGGCATGCAGACATCATAAAGGTGGGGCCCTTTCTCAGAAGCCTCCTTGCTTCATTTGTCTGCTGTAGGATAAATGTCCAACTGGCCATTGCTTCCCTTTGAAATAAATAAATAAAATCTTATTTATATAGCGCCAATTTATTCCGCAGTACTTTCAGGTAATTTATTTATTACCCCCACCAAGCTGGGTACTCATTTTACTGACTTTGGAAGGATAGAAGGCAAACTTGAGCTGGCTATCCAAACCATGCAGGGATTGAACTCACAACCTTCAGGTTGTGAGCAAGAGCTTAGGACTACATTTCTGCTGCCCATTTGCTGGAGGTGCAGGGAGCCAGATGTGAGATGATCGACTGATCACCATAGTGGTTTTAGCCTGAAAGAGGTTGTATCATCAGAGACAACCCTTTCAGAGGGTGCGTTCACACATGCAGTTCTGCTGAGGTTTTTTGATGCAGTTTTTATTTTAAGCCAAAACCAGTAATGGATCAAAATAAAAGGATACGTTGTATGCGTCCTTCATTTTTTTCTTTCCTTCTTTTATAAACTTCACTTGGTTTCAAAAACTGCATAAAAACCTGAATGAAACCTGCACATGTGAACGCACCGAACGGCTTACATATAAACACAAAATCATCCTGTCTCCAATATGAAGCGGACAGGTAGTATATCTGTAATCATTCCATGGCTAATCATTCCGATTCCCTGAGATTCATAGACCCGGTGAGCTGACTCTGCCGTTCTTAATACTCTACATTATGAAGTTTAACCCAATATTTCAATTAGCTTTCAGCTCAATTCATAGTTGAGATCTGCTGCTTGCCAAACGGGGTGCAGCGCTCTTCTTCACCTATGGAATATCTTAAGACAGATGTTGGGATTTACTGCCATTCGAAAGCTGCAGTCTGCAAAGCCTCCAGCATTAATTAATGTCATATGTGAGGACATCATCTATTTATCTAGTTAGGATTTGCTTCTCAGCCGTATGCATTCCTCAAGATTCCATCGTCCAGATGGCATTTCACATGTCAGAGAATTACTTGTTTTCTTTCTGTCAACTTCAAGTCACTTAATCACGTATTTAGACATCCAGTAAAAATGTATCTCATCTTTATAGGACAATTAATGGGCTATTAACATCATTATGCTCTATAATATGCGTAATGTATGTTGAAGGTTTATAGCGTGTTATCTATGATGGAGTGTTACCCATGGGTGCCAACCTTTTACATTTTCTTTCTCCTTTATCTCAACCTGTTTCAAATGGATATTCAAAAAATGTCTGATCGGTGGAGGTTGAAGCTACCATTTTCTGACCTGTAGGCTATACGCTGTCTTAGGTCTACATGAGGCTGAGCCATGGGTAGGGGATTAATGTTCCGATGCAAGCAGTGGAGTTATATCACTGAATTAGCCACACTGTACCTTTTTTCTATGGCCTATGTTTTTGTTTTGGGGAACATAGGGGTCACAATTACATATACGAGTGCACTTGAAGGCACTATAATGTTAAAGGGGTTAGTTGAGGGCATTCTAACTTTTAAGGGGGAACTTGGGACACTAAGGGTGGTTTCACATCGGCATCAGAACCTCCGGCCAAGGTTCTGTCGCAAATTCGCCTGAAAATACCGGAAGAAAAATCGCCGCGTGCAGTGCTTTTTCTTCTGTCCCAAAACCGGGCAGCTGAGCAGAAAGCGGGTGGACCCCATTATAGTCAATGGGGTCTGCTCACTGCTATTCAGTTCCATCCAAAGACAGATCTGTTTGGCCCACAGGGATTCCCCTTTCCTGCTCCCCGCAAAAAAAAACAAAAAACAGGAAACATGAAATCCCCATCACAAGTCTGAAACAACCCTCTTACATTTAAAAGGCACTCAGGGGTATTAGCCCATTTAAATTGGCACTTGATGGCAATCTTACATTTACAAGAACACTTGGGGCACTATACAAATTAAGGGGTCTCCGGGAGGCACTATTACCTTTAGTAGTGGACCCTTCGAAGCACTATTAGTTTCAAGAAAGTACTTTGAAGGTAATAAACAACTTTTATGGGGGCAGTATAGCATTTATAAAGACATTTATGGGCATACAGGAGTTTAACAATAATGAACCTCATTACGCTCTTGGGGCAAAAGGGGCATTAGAACTTTTTTAGGCAAATACGGAAGATGGAGCAATGCCTCTGCAGTGCAACCTTTTGGATGGTGGCATTGATGGAATTGAAAGCCAAGCCAGAACCCATACACAGACAGCTGTTTTGGGGTGTTTGTTCCTTATCAGTGTGCAGTAGAATTCTGGCTTGGTTAGTGGGAGTTTGAGGACACCTTTCCACACAGCACTTACAGTAATAGGAACAGGTGGGGCAGCAGCAGACACAGAATTGGGAGTAGCAGCTGGATGGATAGTTTTCATACTGTAGGTTGGTGGGATGCTGAAAAAGTGAGGGGCATAAGATGTCTGTATTACAAACTTTCCAGAGACAGGTCATGGCTGGAAGAAGTCATCATGGTGGTCTGGACCAGATGGTAAAGATGGGAAAGATGAACAAATCCAGTCAGAGAGGATGTCACCTGTAAGTCACTAAATATAACTGTACTGTAATCACTTATATGGTCTGTAGAGTGCCTGTGTAGAACTGCTATTTACTACTATATGGTCCCAGTATGGTGGTCTAGAGCATTTCCTATGAGTGTATTCCTAATTTATCTCATTACGACACATGCCAATCAACATTTCCTGTAGATATGTCTATAAATAATAACTGTATAAAAATCAGATTCTGGTGTGGGAAGCTGACTGTTCTACATCTGTTCCTGCAGAAGAGGGTTGTCACAGATCACTACTCTAAGAAATCCCTTTTCCTGTGCCTACCATAGATTGACACATATACAGGTTGTATTTTCCAATAGTACAATTTAATATATTGGAAAACTTTTAAAAAGTGGGGTGAAATGAAAAAAAAAAAAAAAATTACAAAAAGGTATAGATTTTTTTTTTCATGTAGCACTGGTTGAAAAAATTGCTTTCTGTGCCATTTTTTGACCCCCACAATGTTTATACGTCTTCATCCATAGGGCTGTGTAAGGAGTGGAGTGATCTATAGTTTTTATAGATACTATTTTGGGGTACATTCTCCTCTTTAAATACTTTTTTATTCAATTTTTACTTGGAGACATGGAATTCTGGCATTGGGTATCTCTTCCTGACGGCGCCCACTGTGCAGGATTACTACTGCTATATTAGTAATTATAGCCAATTGGACAGTTACAGAGGTGGTTATACCAATTTTTACTTTTTTTTTTTGATGCAACAACAGGGAAAAGTTTATTTTTAACTTTTAATATTTTGTATTGTTTTGTAATAATTAAAAAAGTATCTATTTCACTTATTTTAGTTCCCGTAGGGGATTTTAACTTGCTATTTAAGACATGCTACATGAACATCTTAACCTTTTGCAATCCAATTTTGAATTCAGGGTTTCCTATGGGGCTTTCTCTTTCTGCCATTATACAATGGCGCCATCTGCTGGCTAGAGCCAGTACTGTGGTATGTGACATGCTGGAGAGGCCCCCGACAACAGAGTGGCCAGTAATCTACAGTAAGAATACCCTGCCGGACGTCTTCCGACGTCGGAAGCTGTGCAGCCTTCAGAATGTCTTGAGACATCAGACACTGGATTGGAAAGGGTTAATAGGCAAACAATCATGACAGCCCAAGGGACCATGATGCCCGAATGGCACCCCCGCAATCTTATCGCGGTGGGGGCCATTTGGAACATTTAAATCCTGATCGATCAGGACATTTCAATGAATTATCAGCGGCATTTAAAGGGGGAAACAGTAATGATCTGAGTTCAAAAGGAGGTTCTGCAGCAGCTGAAGTGTTTTCGCAGGAATAATGCACCTTCTATTATACATTTCCTTTATGTACTAACACAACGGCTTGGTGCTTTATAATTTGCTGAGATTTTGCAATGCGGAGTACACTGTGCTGGATAGTCACAGTTTCACACTTCCTTTTCTTTGTAAAGTTTAGAAACAGAAAAACTCACTTAATGCGCTCCATCCAGCTGTATCAACAGAATGAGAAAGTCTTACTTGGTGTGGGGTGCCTTGGACTCCTGGCACCCCAATATCCAAAGAAGCAGGGAAACTCCAACGATGCAGGGGTATATTTCATAAAACGATTTATTACATACATACAAAGGTAAGTGGATAGATATCGCTATCCACTTACCTTTGTATGTATGTAATAAATCGTTTTATGAAATATACCCCTGCATCGTTGGAGTTTCCCTGCTTCTTTGGATATTGGGGTGCCAGGAGTCCAAGGCACCCCACACCAAGTAAGACTTTCTCATTCTGTTGATACAGCTGGATGGAGCGCATTAAGTGAGTTTTTCTGTTTCTAAACTTTACATTTCTTTCCTCCTTGACAACACTGTTTCGGAGTCGCTCGCTGCTGCTCTCCCCTAGGGGATGTCTTTGGACCATCAACGTACTTCACCCCAATTGATTTGAAACACCCCAGTGGACCCATGAACTGACCGGTTTCCTTTCATTAGGACCGGTTCAGTTGCGGTGAGTTTTATTTTATAACTGTTCCTGATTGCAACCTCGTTATACACCATCGGAGCGCCGCTTCTGATTTTCTGTTTACTTCCTTTTCTTTCTCATTGCCACCATTACTGTTGTGCGGCATGCATTTATCTGTAGTATATATGAAGTCGCACCTCCCTGCATGTTGTATATTGTTTCTATACAAAGTATGGCTATTTCTGAAGAACAAGTGCCAGAACGCAGCCCTACAGAAAGAAACGAGGGTGTAAGGAAAAGCCTTTCAATTGAATGTACATTATTCTGCGTTTTGAATCCCCTTTAGGCGTTCTATCCGGGCGGACCGCATGATCTGCCTGTCGGCTGGTGCTTTTGTCTTGTTCAGGGTCAAAGTCTTCTTTAGAGCAAGAACAAAAAGCAGCTGATGTGTATGCAAGGAAACTAAATCACAGAGTAGCAGAGCTCTACGAGGGACCTTTCACGCAGGACGGAATTAGTCCGCGCGGATATTTCTACGCCACTATGTTATCCCTATGGGGCTTGACTTGCGCATCTGTTCAAATCTGCGCAGCTTTACTTCAAAATCACTAGATTGGATTCTAAAGCTAAAAACTCTCTGTTGAGGAATTAAGGACGCCTTGCGGAATTGTAATTGCAGGTTTCTGTCATACAGGAGATAACTAAGTGACTAAGGCTTCATTCACAGCAGTGTTGTATTAGTCATTATGGAAACAGGAAGATGGAATTTACCTGGCCGATAGGGTTAGTCTTATGGCAAAAAGGAACTGTGCCGAATAGACCGCATTGGCTATAAGGCTGGGCTCACACGGGGCGGAATTGCAGCGGAATTTCACTTACTGCACGGAAATTCCATCGGCAATCTTGAATCCGAGGCTAAGCAGCAAAGTGGACGATATTGGTAAAAATCTCGTCCCCACACTGCGGACAGTCCGTTGCGGCCGAGCCGCGATGAAACTGGCATGCGTGGGATTCAAAGCCGCGGCATGTCAATTTTATCTCTGTTTTTGCTGCGAGCTCTCACTTCTCTATAGGGAGAGATGGCCACAGCGGAATCCAGGAGGCAAAGCCGCTTTAAAACCCGACGGCGGTGGGTTTTGCAGCTGCCTTTCTGCCATGAAAACCTTTGAATTTCCGTGCGGTGCCGCTGCGGTCATTCCGTGAGATTTTCACGGAATTTACGCCCCTTGTGACCGCAGCCTAGGGTAGGCCCAAACATAGTGGAAATGGTGCACCGTGGAAAATCACCAAGGTCCGCAGCAAAAACCACACCATTGGTGCGCATTTTGACACACGTTTGTGCGGATCTGCAGCGGACCTCTTGCCTGCTATTGACATGATATTTGCTGCAGATTGTCTACTACATATAATCATACCCTTATACAGTTTCCATCTTGCTATACTTCATTGTCCCGGATGAATTAGCACAGCATGTTTGGGAGTTGAAGAGTTGAAGTAAAGCAGATGTTAAGTGCGTTAACCGCATTTCAGCTCCACTTCTAAGGGGGTTGAGTAGATTTACTTTGGGACCACATTTGTGTCTTTGATACATACAGGGTAAGTCCAGGCCCATTGAGGCCATACATGTGGACTACACCGGTGCACTGTGCATGTGCCAGAAGACACAGTCAGAGGTCTGCACAGTGTGTGCATGAGGTTACAGCACTACCACTGCTGACCTTAAGAGACATCAGTGCTAGGGAGGTGTAGAGTAGGTGGAGAAGGCTGGGTTTCTGTGATGATGCATTGACTAGCAGGAATGGTGGCATTGTAAGGGGCTACCCACAAGGCATTTACATAGCCTCTATGATGTCATTAGCCAAGAGTCGGCCTAAGCATAAGGCAGTGTTTCTCAACTCCAGTCCTCAGGGACCCCAACAGGTCATGTTTTCAGGATATCCTATAGTAAGAACACCTAAGGTACAGAGAATAATTACATCACCTGTGCAATACTGAGGAAATCCTGAAAACATGATAGGTTGGGGACCCTGAGGACTGGAGTTGAGAAACACTGGCATAAGGGATAATGGAGAAGGACTTTTGAGCGGTCCTCCTCCATAGGTCCTAAGTTACAACAGTTCTGAAAGATAGGAGACTTAAAGGGGTTGTCCCGCGCCGAAACGGGTTTTTTTTTTCAATAGCCTCCCCCCGTTCGGCGCGAGACAAACCCAATGCAGGGGTTTAAAAAAAAAACGGATAGTACTTACCCGAATCCCCGCGCTCCGGTGACTTCTTACTTACCTTGCGAAGATGGCCGTCGGGATCTTCACCCACGGTGGACCGCAGGTCTTCTCCCATGGTGCACTGTGGGCTCTGTGCGTTCCATTGCCGATTCCAGCCTCCTGATTGGCTGGAATCGGCACACGTGACGGGGCGGAGCTACGAGGACCAGCTCTCCGGCACGAGCGGCCCCATTCAGAAGGGAGAAGACCGGACTGCGCAAGCGCGTCTAATCGGGCGATTAGACGCTGAAATTAGACGGCTCCATGGAGACGGGGACGCCAGCAACGGAACAGGTAAGTGAATAACTTCTGTATGGCTCATAATTAATGCACGATGTACATTACAAAGTGCATTAATATGGCCATACAGAAGTGTATAACCCCACTTGCTTTCGCAGGACAACCCCTTTAAGGTCCATTTAGATGCAACAATTATCGCTCAAAATTCACTCAAAAGCCATCTTTTAAGCGATAATCATTGGGTGTAAATGTGCCCATTTTTCACTTTTCTGCTAAACGATGAATTTCAGCTAGGCATGAAATCCATCGATCAGCGGAACAGCTGATAAGAAGGACCGCATGCTGTGTTCTGCCAGGGGAGCGCTGATTACATTGTCTCCGCTGTCAGCCCCATGGCAGAACGAAAAATGTATTCAGCGAACAGCGGGTGGTCTGTTCCCTGAATACAGCTACCGGCGGCTCACACTCTACTAATTGGTACTAATAGGCATTAGTACCAAGTAGTAGTTTATGCAAAATGATTGCTCAAAAGCCATTTTTTGAGCGATCATCTTTGTGTCTAAAAGCACCTTTAGTAACAGGAAGAGTCCAGGAAGTGTGAGCTGCAGTGAGAAGTGCTGTCTGAGCGAGAGACCAGTGACATTGAGGCCTGCAGAGTCTGACTGCTACCTGGAGTCAGACAGCAAGATACAAACAAAAGTTTGGGGGCCTAACTATAGCTCCTATACCCCTGATGATGCCAGAGTTCTGGTGAAACTAGTTTGGGGAGCTGGTCTTTTAGCACAGAGCCCTGTATAGTCTATCCTGCAAAAGCTTACTTCAGACTTCGTTTATCTGGCAGCATTTATCACACATGCTGGCAGTCCATGCAGGGATCTAATCCCTTGCCATATCTTTAGTACATAGCAATGTATTGCTGAATGGTAGCACGCACCATTTGCAGCAAGTGTTATAGGCGTGACCCTGATATTAGTACAGAATCAGCAGTGCAGGATATTGTTTCTCTCGGTTTTGTCTATTGTATTACATTCACTTACACTACATTGAGATTCTGATATTTTTACTGTATCTTTCTCTTTATAAGATGCACTTTTCTTCCCCCCCCCCCCCCCCCCAAAGTCAGGGGAAAAGGTTGCTGTGTCTTATAAAGCGAACGTGCCGAAATGCGTCGCATTGGCACTTGTTTGCGTGATCGCGCAGATTTGCGATCGTGTGAACACATGTGCGACCAGTTACCAGTTCTCTCTTCTCCCCACTGCCGCCTGTACGTTTCACTGATTGGTGATGAGCGCCGGTGGGAACTGCTGCTGCTCTCCCACCTCCGCCAATCAGCTTCTTCCCTTCCTCTTGCCGAACAAGCATCGCTGTGACATGGAGCTCCGGTATTTCAGACCTCTGCTGCTCCTTCTGCTCCTGTCCCTGGTTGGATTCAAAATATTTTTTCCCTAGTTTTCCCTTCTAAACCACGGGTTCATCCTATCGTCCGGTGCGTCTTATAAAGTGAAAAAAAAAATGGTAATTTATTGTTACTCTAATATATTTTATTACATATCAATAAAAAGTAACTTTAAGGGGACCCAACTGTGGGCTTCAGCTTATGGCAAAGGCTGTGGTGGGATTGGAGACAGCAAGATATAAATCTAGGAGGAGGGGAAGCCTAGTCCCCAGAAGAGAGAGGGACCTGGGACACTAGCCAGTGCAAACTGTGTGTGTGTGTGTATGAATGCAATGTTATGAGGTTCCAAACTACTGGAAAGACAGTGGCTATGAGTGCTCTACGGAGGAAGGTAGTATGGAACTGGAAAAGCTGCTGGTGATCATCTATGAAGGACACCAGAACAAGTGATTAACTGTAAGTGAGGCCGACCTCCATCTAGGTAGTGGGTGTGCACACTCCTAGGGACTGACTGCAGCAAAAAAACATTTAAAGGGATATTACTCACAAGTCACAGACAGAAACCAAAGGGGTCTATTAATGCGAGCCCTAAGTGTAAGGATGCTGAGTACAGATAATCATACTAGTAACTGAGGAGTGTTAACTTTTTTGCTCGTAAACTGTATATTGTAACCTCTGAACCATATAGTTTAGTGTTCTAGTACAAAGCCTGGCAAGATATCGTTAATATGCATTGCTAACACCATTTCATAGAACCGAGTAAGTGCGGATAGCGTTGAGTCACCATAGAGCGACAGTCAGGTTGTATTTTCATTACTATTCCTTCTTTATTCTCAAACCGGTATTCAGTACATTTCTCTGTTCTGTAATAAATTCTGCCTATCTTTTGGTATTCCGTTGCTCCATCGAATCCTGAAACCTGTGTTTTGCACCACACTCCGCGACAGCCCCACTGAGACGGTACATTTGTATAGGACACATAAAGGGGTATTCCCATCTCTCTATGCCAACTTAGTACATATTTTCCTACCAAAGAGAATCGGCATAGTATGTCATAGAATGACAAATACCATAATTCCATAAACTATAGGTTTTGCACAATACTTTATAAAAAAAAGTTACTTTCTTAGGGTTCTCTGCTACATTTTCGTTGCTAATTAAGTTTTGTTGTAAACAGATCACATCAGAGCGCTTCTCTCTTTTGTCTCTGGACAGACCCCTCTAGTTCTGCTGCTCAGTCCAGCGGTTAGAGAGATAAGCAGGACATGGATAATGTGGTGCTTCCCCCTGCAAACAAAACCACGGTGTAACTTTTAATCAGATTCTTTGCTGCCTGATTACAACTTTGCAAAGGATTGAAGGCTTTTCAGATGAGTTTATACAGGATTATTACTGTGGAAATTCTGATTAAAATCTCCCCAAAACCCTGCTCCGACAAGATTAAACCCAGCCATAATCCCACAAAGCCGGCAAGCCTTCCTATACCGCTCCAACTCATCTGCTGCTACTTTATGCAGCGAGGATTACACTGCTGAGCTCCCTTGCCCTGTAAAAATATGTAATGGATATGAATGAAAAACAGGTAGTAAATATAATAGACATGCGGACGCCAGCAATGATGCTTAAATCAGAATTCGGCATGGCCACATTCCAATAGACAATCAAACACGTGATGTCCGGGAGAAATGTAGCACAATGGGAAAGTTAGTAAAATGCAGGGTCTCTGCTTTCGGGGTCATATTGACCATCTGTTTTGGTTAGAACCAATGGGCTTCATCTATACAGACAACTTATCAGAATCCGGCTTTTATTTATTCAAAGTAGGACTGAAAATAGAGGTAGGTGATTGGATTAGCTGATATGAAGAACACCTCCCACTTTTGGTATAAGAGGCCTAGCATGTTCAATCCTAGTACAGTTCCATGTTTTAGAGGCTGTTTCAGGCAATCTATAGAATTTCGAAAAATCTAGAATGAGATCAAGAGAGATGACATCTAGATTTTAGGATGAAAAATTGGCCGACATGCGACAGCGGCCTATGGAAAAGTTTTAAGTGTTAGAAGCCCCATCGCTTCCGTAATCATTTTTACTGACTGTTAGGCCTCCCTCACGCGGACGTTTTTTTAAAGCGCAGCGCTAAACACTGTCAGAGACTCCCTTGTTTTCAATGAGCCTGTCACACAGCCTCAGGCAGCTGCTTGATTTTCAAGCGGAGTCTGTTTTATTTTAGGCCTCGGCAAAAAGATCGCCACATGTGGAGCAATCGCGTGAATGAAGCTAAAGACGCAATCCTTATTTGCGCATAATTTGCTCGTTCACACGATCCATGGTGCGTGCTGCATGTTAATCCAGCTCCAATGGGAGCTTCTGAGCAAAACGCAGGTCGTATCTCTTCTCGCAGCACGCACCTGAAATGCGTGCATTGTAGCCACGCCTGTCCTATCTTTTGCAGGTGCGAGTATTTTGCACGTCTAAAAATCGTTCATGTGAACGCTTCAATAGGAAAGCATTGGTTCTGATAGACGCATTATTTTCGCACGGCTATTTGTGCGCCAAAAAGGCTCGACTGAACAAGGCCTTGTAAAATGCAGAAAAGCGCTGCCACTTAAATTGCGGCGCTTTCAGCAACGCCTGTGTGAGGGAGGCCTTAGTCCAGTTTCAGTTGAGTGTATTGTAACATATCCGTCATACGGATCCATATTATGTATGTGTTATAGATGATTTTACTACCGTATGTCATCAGTATTTCCTCCGTATTTACTGTCATTGGTTTTATTTTCTACTGAGTAAATATTTATCCGTATTTGCCCAATGGAAAAGAATACTAATGTGAAGGCAAAAACAGACAAAAATAGCTCATGTCACGTTTCTAAAAACATCCGTGAAAATTCCAGGCATGTGATTAGGTATGTAGATTTACATTAGCTTCATATTATGGTCCTCAAAATACAGACCAAATATGGGAAAAAACACTTGTCTAAAAGCAGCCTAAGAGACCTTTCACACGGGACATAATAGGCTACTCGACGTACCGCAAGCCGTGGTAAACTCCGCCCCAAAATCCACAGGCTATCTGCGGACTTAAAAATAGCTTTACACCTGCCTACAATTCCGCATCAGAACCCACAGTCAAACCTGCAGATTTTGGTGTGGAATTCTGCAGCTGCGGATTTGGCTGCACCCTGTAGCATAATTGTGTCCTGTGGGAAAGGTCCCTAAGGAAAAGTTAGGGTCTATTCACAATGCGTATGCAGTGCCCACTTGGCATATGCACCAAGAAAGCTCCGAGTCCTATCCTATTTGTCAAACTTATCCATAGGCAAACAGAGGCTAAAAGAATGTCCTTTTGGCCTCCCTTAAGGTTGTGCACATCAATCAAAGTACTAATGACCACTTGTGAGTGCTTCTTATGCTCCGCCGATGGTGACGTCATCGCTCTGCCCCCTGGTGACGTCATCGCAGGTCACACAACATGTATAAAACACAGAGCCTGACTGACAGAAGAACAACACAGGTAAGGCTCTTGGAAGGGGAGAACAAAAATAACAAAATAGGAATACAACTAAGCCGTTCTTAACTTAGACACAACGCAGCGGTCCTGACAGAACACACTGACCTACCGCCATCACAGAGATCCGGTGAGCTGAAGGATCTGCTTTGATGTCACTGCTGTGGGAGGAACCAAGCTGTGTTTTCACTTGTGTGGTAATCAAGATGCATGTAGTAGAGCTGTGTGTGTGATGTGTGGGAATCATAATGGATGTACCATGTAGCATTGCGCCACCAGAAACACTGGTACTATAATTTCCTAATAATTACTAGTATTCTTATTATTTGCCTATATAGAATTGCGTACTTGACTACACTATTGCATGCAGAGACATCCACTAAAAAGGGATACTGCACAATATATGTTTAATCGCTTGGTGACATCCAACGTACATCAAATCGCAGCTCTGAGCCATTTAAATGCCTCTCTCAAGTCTGACAACGGCATTTAAACGTTCAATTGGGCTTGAAATATCCCCAACTATTAGATTGCAGGGTGTCTTGGTAGCCTCCGCCCTTCTGAAGGCCTCCAAGGCTGCTTTTAAATTTTGCATGTCAAAATACAGAATAATGTAATATTATAGTATTGCAGTGTACTGTATAAACAATCAAACAGACACAAGTTTAAATCCCTTATGGGGACTAAAATGTATTATTTGTAATAATAATTACAAACATATTGAGTTTTTTCATTTTTTCTCATATTTCTAATAAAGAATCAGAAGAAAAATAAACATATTTGGTATTGCATCCTAGCAGAATAACACATTATTGAATACCATCAGAGTTACACTTTTTGGGTAACCCCTTCTTCAAGAAGAAATGTAATACAGAGCAATCAAAAAGTCATATGTATCAAAAAAACAGTAGTACCAACAGTCTCACACAGCCGCATCAGCGGAAAAAAAAGTTATAGCAGTCAGAAGACGGCAACAGAAAATACTTTTGATATTTTATTTTTTAGAAGTAGTCGAAGAAAAAGCCATATAGATTTGGTGTCGTCATAACCCTACTGACCCACCGAATAAAGTTATCATGACATTTTTGCAGTGTGTAAGACCCTCCCAATCAAAAATGATGCAGTTTTGTTTTTTTTACATTTCACGTCATTTTGAATTTTTTAAATAGTTTTTCATTACAGAATATTCAGGCCCGGACTAGGCAGAACCCTGCTGGGCCACTGGTCTTAAGCTCAAAGTGGTCAGCTGCCCCCTTTAATACTACACACTTCAGTTCTGGGTCCCCAGGCCACCGATCTGACCTGCCACAAAAAGGCCTCAAGACATTGTGTGTGGATGAGGCGAACACACACAATCTCCTCTGCCAAACTCAATGTGCAACTCCATCTGACCCCTAATTATCTTGGCTTCAACACCTCTCAATTTGTCACAGCACTCAGTCAATCATTGAATTCATTGAATATTTGTGTTTTATTTTTAACATATTCTAGGGGTGATTTTCAGGGAAGGCCTTATATTTAAAGCCCTTCCCCGAAAATCCCTGCAGGGCTTGCCGGCAGCCCATTGCTTTCAATGGGACTGCAGAAGCGCTGGTCCCATTGAGAACAATGGGAGAACATCACGATCCTCTACCACAGCTGTGGCAGGGGATTCTGTACTCCCTGCGGGGAGTCCTCTTATCACTAAACACCGTGACAGTGCTGTCACAGTGTTTAGTGACAAGGGGACTCCCCACTGTTGAATATTGACAGGCACCGGGGACCTATGATGCATGCATGTCCTATGTTTTGCAAGTACATGCCTGTAAAACACGGACATGTGAACACACCATAGGGAACCAATGTTTCTAATAGACGCGTTTGTTTTGCACGCTCATAAACACGCTCATCTGAATCCACCCTGAATTGTGTTTTTTAATGGCAATAATTTGAGATACAGATAACATATTGTTTAACTTTTTTGGGGAGGTAATGGAATGCCCACAGAAATCTCACCATGTTTTTTTAGTCCTTTCTTTTACAGCGTTCATGTGGTATAAATTATCTGTTAACTTTATTCTCTGGCTGAATATGATTATGGAGTTGCCAAATTTAGTTGTTTTTTTTTTGCTTTTTATTACTTTTTCCCCAAAACTTTTGCTGCATTTCACGACCATAACATTTTAGTTTTTTCACCAATAAAGCTGTATAAGGTCTTGTAAGTGATTGTTTCCATTGGTATCATTTTAGGTACATGCAGCTTTTTGATTGCTTTTTATGATGTTTTTGGTTAAATGGTTGAAAAAAAAAACAACCATCCTGGCTGTTTTTTTAGTGTTGTTCACCTTGTAGGATAATATTTTCATAGTGCAGGTGATTATCAACACAGAGATACCCATTCCATGTTTTTTCCATAATAATGGGTGTTTGTAGGGAAACTTGTGCTTTTTTTTTACTGTGTTTTTTTTTAATTTAAACTTTACTTGACGACTATTGACTGCATGTAATGAGTCAAACTACCAGAACTGGAGGTTTCTTCGCTCTTGACCGTTACAGCACAAACCCAGTACGGGACTCCCATGCCAACCTTAGACTAGACTGCTGTGGTGTTTTACGTTGACTTAGCCTACGGCCACTTGGTAATGGCCATAAAGACACATTGTCGGTCACTAATCCATAAAAATGCAATATAAGAGTTGTTGCTTTTTGCGGCATTCTTCCTCCCTTTGGGTGTTTTTGCGGGGTCAGCATGTTCTCTGTTTGGTCTATTTTTCAGTATACCAAAAATTAATGCAGTACAAATTACATGTCATTATTTTCATCTTTTGGAAGAGGGGTAATATTGTATGTGGGCTAGTGGGGTTTGTGTGAAAGGGCTGCTCTTAATTCCAGTCTGGCCCTTGGTACATTAAATAGTACAATTATAAAATACAACTCGTCTTGCAAAAAAACAAGTCCTTAGACAGCGACATTGGGAAAAAATAAAGAAGTTATGATCTTTTGAAAGTGAGGAAGAGAAAACAAAATTCAAAAGACCAAAAAGGCTGTATTGCCGGCTCCATTGAATTCAATGGTCAGTGCTCGTTTAATCGAGACGAGTACCGCGTGGTACTCGTCTCGAGTAACGAGCATCTCGAGCACCCTAATACTCGAACGAGCATCAAGCTCAGACGAGCATGCTCGCTCATCTCTAGTAATACCTTGAAGAGGTTAAAGGGGCACCAACTTTTCAGATAACTTCTGCTCACCTACTAGCTTGTGTTAGTCTCAACATTTCTATGATATAGTTACACTAAAAATTTTGTTGCTTTACCACATTTGATGTGGCTGCCACTAAGGGTCTCCCTTCTAGCTTCTCAACAATCCTCTCTCTGTTAAGTACAGAGCTTCCATAGTAACAAGAGGACAGGAACTATTCAATAGTAATAGGGAGAAGAGCTATCTTCACAGTCAGCTCCTGTACACTCAGGCTGCAGGCTGGCAGATCTGCAGACACTGTGATAACGATCTCCGCAATCTCTGCCTCTCCTGCTGTTACAGCACGTGGGTGTGTGTGCACACATTACATACACATATCACAATGGGTTTAGTAACCATTTGGCTAAAATGTCTATAAATACCTGATCATCCTGGCAGAGCAAAGGGGTGCACATTCAGGCACTGCCTGCCTGCTGATTGGAATGCAGCATGGGAAGTGAAGGAAAGGAAGTACAGGACAGTGAACTACTAGCAGACTGCTAGGCTTGCTACACGTCCCCTCCCTGAAAATGGAATACAAACAGCAGAGCAGCAAAAGAATGAAGTAAACCACCAGAAAATCAGAACTTACAGACATGAAACAGAGTGCAAACAGCAGCACATGAGAGGGTTAGGAGAACCTGGTGAATTTTAGAAAACTAGTTGAAAACTCAGGTGCACTTTAACATGACCAAGGTATGCCACTGTATGTGTACAGTATATAGAGGCATGTGTGGGAAGTACAGTATATAAGGCATTGGGAGATCCGCTCAAAGTATACAACACTTAACAACTTATTATCTAGGCCCAATACTGTATTCATAGCCAACTTTATGGTAGGTAGTAATCTGTCAAAAATCGAAGTGGGACTCCCGTCTTGCCATTTTCAAACATTTCCTCAAACATTTTTAATTTTTGGTGGTCCTTGGTAGTGAAAGGGCTAATTCTCTGGTTGTCCAAGGCAAAAATGAGGCCAGTAGTAAACTTAGAATGTTCTTGACTATCCCATCCTAAGGAGAGTCCTTAGGAAATGAGGTCCTGGGAAACTGATCAGTTTGCCTCCTCGTAAAATTATCTGTGACTGTACTATGGACGTTGGATAGTATTGCCTATATTCAGAAAAACTTGGAAAAACAGGACAATACAAGGAGGGGGCACATAAATGTGGGATACAGAGCATTGTGTTCGTCCATGCATTTGTAGTACAAGCAAATTAGCATAATCAATTGAAAATTCAATATCTGTGACTTATTTGTATACTCTTGCTTATGCTATACGTCGTGTGGTGACAAGTATCCATCATGTATTGAGGAAAGTGGACATTTCTGGTAATACTTTCCTTCTCTTGGTAATTCCCCTACTATGTATCCACTATGTCATCTTCTAGGACAGACTGTACAGAAATCTGCTGTGAATGATAAGAACTTCATCTATACATTTTCACAGAAAGAAGTGACACATTAGACATGAAATATTGAAATTACCGTGTTACTGGCAAGGGGCCAAACAATTAACGGATCAGAGGGCCCGTATCAGTGCAGATTCTGCGCATGGTGTCAGTTACCACAGCAGATGGCCCCATGATATTGCGTGACTGCACTGATTCAAGGCATGGTGCAGCTGGAGGCAAGTTTTGGGACAATGTAACCTTCCTTATTCCTGTACACTAAGTGCTGATTCTTAGTCATCACTTTCATTACTAACAGAGACCTTAAAGAAACCTGAAACCTGTCACTCAAATCTCATAGCATGGGGCTGACTGACGTGTCCACTGATGCTGCTGAGTGAGCCTATCTGCAACATAATATCATTTCATCCAATGACATCACTGAATCACTATGGAAATATTCATGAAGTCTAACATTATTTACATAACATGTTGCCCCCTGCTGAGTTAATAGACAACATTGTCTTTAACCCTTTAGCGACCAGCCTGTAATTTGTGCCTTTAGGACCAAGCGGTTTTCATTGCTGCATTGAAAGAATCGTTGATATAGTCATATGAGGGCTTTTTTTTGGGGGGGAGAGAAGGGTGGGAAGAGTTGTATATTTTAATGGTATCACTGTGGCGTCCATGTAATGTGTTGTATAACTTTTATAACCTCTTTTTTTTGGAGGTAGGAAGGGATGATAGTAAAAACAACCAGAAATTCCGCCCTTGTTTTTGGGTTTTGTTTATACAGTGTTCACTAATAGGTAAAAATAAAGTAACGTTCGTAGGCAACTTTCACACCTGCGCTAGGGCTCAGTTCACGGTTGCCGTCTTTATTCTCCGTTTTTGGGGTAGAGAAACTGAAATAAAACTGAGGAAAACGGATACATTTTTTTCCCCATTGATATCAATGACCTTTCAAAACAATAGAAAGCAAATGGAAAGGCTTCCATTATTGTCAGTTTTCATTTTTTTTTACGGAAAAATAGTGCATTCTGCAGTGCTATTTTTCTGTCCAAAAAACCCCCCAGAAACCTAACGGATTGGAAACAAACGTAAGCCTTTCCAGGTTTTTGAAATCTCATTGAAATCAATGGGGAAACAAATGGAAAAGTTTTTTTTCCCTATTTTATTTCAGTTTGCAAAAATGGAACAGAGAAACGGAAAACCTGAACTGACTCTATCGCAGATGTGTAAGCAGCCTTATCCGGATCAGCACAAATACTGACACCAAGTTGATATAGACAGGTTTTTAAAATATTTTTTTACTGCTTTAGCACAATAATAACATGTTTTTAAAGAAAAGCTATTGAATCTGCATCATTGCACTCTGAGGGCGCATTCAGACGACCGTATATCGGCTGGGTTTTCACGCCCAGCCGATATACGGCGCCTCTCTCTGCAGGGGGAGGAGGCTGGAAGAGTTGGGAGCAGGAACTGAGCTCCCGCCCCCTCTCTGCCTCCTCTCCGCCCTCACTCCACCCCTCTGCACTATTTGCAATGATAGGAGGAGGAACGGGGGCAGGGCTAAGTTCCGGGAATTAGCTCCACCCCCGTCCCGCCTCTCCTCATTGAAAATAGTGTAGGGGGTGGAGAGGGGGTGGGAGCTCAGAGCACTGCTCCCAGCTCTTCCAGCCTCCTCCCCCTGCAGAGAGAGACGCCGTATATCGGCTGGAGTGAATACCCGGCCAATATATGGTCATCTGAATGCACCCTAAGAACCATAATATTTTTATTTTTCCAGCAACAGAGCTCTGCGAGGTTTTTTATTTTTTTGCAGAAAGAGTTGTAGTTTTTATTGCTACCAGTTTGACTGCTTTTTGGGAGGCAAACAACAGAAAATAGCAATTATGGTGTTACTTTTTGGAATTACTATTCATTCACAAAAAATCAAGCACCTAGAAAGAGTTTTGTTGCAAATTTGGCATGCAGTTACATCTCAGGTAGATATGCAAATGATTGGAGTTGTGGTGATTAGATGAACGGTTGTGTCACCTGAGGCCCTAAAAGTGGTTCCACCCTTGGCCTACAAAAAGACTCTCAGAGGCTACATGTATGAAGCATCTTCTAAAATGGCGTGGATTTCACCGTGGAAGGCTAGAGCCGCCAATGATTTGGTTGCATAACAATAAATGCAGATCATCTAGTGTAAACCCTGAGCAGTCAAGCTGGCATGGTTATTGCCTGGTTTCTACTCTGCACATGTTGTGCTCTCATGTACTGCCAACCATAATATAGTAAGCTCCAGAATTCCTCTCGCTCTGCATCCTCTTATATGTAATGCTAATCTCAGCATTTGTATTGCATTATTATGGGATAGATATGTGCATGATGAATATGAAGACTGTGATGAGCAATGTAGAGCACATGGGGTTAAACCAAAGTTTAATACAGAGTAATAGCAGCAGTATAGAGACATTATACAGCAGTATTGAGTTGTGTAGATGTGAATGCAGCACGGGGTGAGATAGAATATTACTGGATGCAGCAACATTTCTCATCCTGTATGCAAACATTAAAAGGCTTTGTGCACTTGCATGTGCAAGCACAGTGACAGATATGATGGCAATGTTACAATGCGGCTGTGATTGGCAAACAAGGCATGAAAATATCTGAAATAAGGAGTGAACCAAAACACCAAAACCATGTCTCGGGTCCAAGTTTGCCAAAAGCTCACTTTGTCGTTAACCCGAACTTTGGATGTTTTGTCCCATTCGAAACCACTAAAATAATGCTTTTTTTTGCTGTATAAATAAATGTAATCATTATGAAGAAAAAAACCCTTACAAACCCCGGGAGAACATACAAACTCCATGCAGATGTTGTCCTTGGTCAGATTTGAGCCTCAGTGCTGCAAGGCAACAGTGCTAACCACTGAGCCACTAAGCTTCTTCTTCCTCCTCTTCCTTCTCCTCCTTTCTCTTTCCATCTCCTCTGGATAAAGAAGAAGCATGGCGGCTCAGTGCTTTGCATTTTTGCCTTGGAGCACTAGGGTCTTAGGTTCAAATCTGACCAAGGACAGCATCTGCATATGTTCTCTCAGTGTTTGTGTGGGTTTATTCTTCATAATAACAATCAACTTGAAGAAGATGATGGCTCTTAGACAGTGATATATACTAATTTCAAGGGTATTGGTAAAACTTCTGTTCAGTTCAAACTAATTGAAACTGAACCAAATTTTTCCCCAAAGTTCGGCAAAGCGGTCGAAGTTTCAAAAGTTTGCGCAACACTAATCTGAAGCTTAAAGCCTCACACAGCACCCCTTAGTCTTGAGTCATGATTATGATAGTATTGTTATCGGACCACACCGGTACCGATCTGATGACCTCGTTGCCAAGTGACAAATTGGTAGATATGGAAGCCCGTGATGAGGAGATTTTGCTAGCATTATCTATCAATAGCATGAAATCACTCCATGTTATATGTCAAGACACTTCTCCAATGAATTCTACTTTATTATGAACATTGTCAACTCTTATACAGAAAGAATGGGCGTATCCAAATGTTGCCTGGTACAAAGATCAGTGTTACATAGCTTACTGTTACAAAGGTGAAAATACTTATTGATCACAAGACTTATTGACATCTACCAAATAGTCTCAAAGCTCTTAAGGCCCGTCTCAGACATAGAAATTACTTAAGTCAAGATATTGCTGTTGCATTAGACAATAGTTCTGCAATAGCTGTGTGTCTTCTCTGTTAACATAGCTTAGCCTTATTTAATTTGTCTGTTGACTTCTTATCTTAAAATCCTAGTTACGGGCACTGCAAAGCATAGGTTTTATTCTTCTATTTAAGGGTCAATAGTCCAATACAAGGTAAGAAACATACACTTATTGCATTCTAAAACTTAACACTTTATATTCCATGACAGTATGCACCTCTGTCACAGATTTGAAAACAAGAAGGATTTGATCAATATATCTGGCATGAAAGTAAAAACCTATAAGGCCTTTGCTTCACATACAGATATTGATATAAATGTGATAAAGTGACGGGACTGCATTGTATTACAATGTTAATTATACATAGAATAACTGATTAGTTTCTTATAATTAAGAGTACAAATGATTTTACAGAAATACAAGTTTTCCTGCTTGTCAAATCGCACTCAGAGGAAATAGTTGTATTATTGTATTTCTTGATATTAAGTTCACCAAACACATTAATAGTTTGTCATGTACAGTATGTTCTTTAATGCTTTCTAGAGCAATAAGTTGTTGCAGTTTAGTTCTCATTTCCAAGAGGGAAAGCATGACAATCCCCAGATGTATCGTCATCAAAAGAGCCATATCTCAAAGTTGTCCCTGTGCCACTTCCTTCTGTCTCGTCTACAGAATACGTTCCTTATCTGTCTGATAGATCTGTCTCGTTGGCTCCTCATTGGTGTCCTGTCTTTTGTTTAAGTGCTTTGTGGTAGTTGTGGTTTTTCCTATTTAATGGTAAGTTACAAGTGTTAAGAAAATCTTCATCTCCACTTTACTGCACTATTAGCACTACTTTAAGCTTCTCGTTAGAAACTTTACAATTATAAGAAAGTTTAAGGGAAGTTATATTAGTCAATGTGAAGTATGATTCCTTCATCCAATTGTATTGTAGCTGTTTCTCAAAGTAGTGAGAAGAGGGGATGTTGTTAAGGGGCCGATGTATTTTTGGACTTCTTGTTTAATATTCTCTTGGTAGAACACACAATTATATTTTCCCCAGCAAAGTGCTGCTTAACGGGGTTCAAGAATTAGAAAAAAACATACTTTCTTCTAGAAACAGTGCCACATCTGTCCACAGGTTATGTCAAGTATTGCAGCTCAGCTCCACTGTAATGAAGGGAGATGAGCTGCAATACCCGAGACAAGCTGTGACAAGTATGGCAGTGTTTTAGAAGAAAGCAGTCATGTTTTTCTAATTCCAAAGAATCCCTTAATATGAAAGGTGTCACAGAAATCAACCAACCAATTTATGGCATCTTTATAATATAATATTGGATTATTATCTGGTCCAAGTCTCCTAATTATGATTATAAAAGCATGCAATTATTCCATTCCTTTTATATAACTTATAATAAATTGCCATGTACGGGGATATACACAAATCTATTACTTTACATCTATTACTTTCTTCCGGTGGTGCGGAGAGTCGTCCGCACCTGCAGTGCGGCTGTCTTATCATTGGCACTCGGATGCGCCCGTGTGACTGAGCCCTTGATTGCAAGGAACTTAAGTCTCCACAAGAGACTTAAAGGGGTTGTCCCGCGCCGAAACGGTTTTTTTTTTTTTTTTTTAACCCCCCCCCGTTCGGCGCGAGACAACCCCGATGCAGGGGTTAAAAAAACAAACCGCTCAGCGCTTACCTGAATCCCGGCGGTCCGGCGTCTTCATACTTACCTGCTGAAGATGGCCGCCGGGGTCTGCTCCCTCCGTGGACCGCAGCTCTTCTGTGCGGTCCATTGCCGATTCCAGCCTCCTGATTGGCTGGAATCGGCACGTGATGGGGCGGAGCTACACGGAGCCGGCATTCTGCACGAGCGGCTCCATTGAAGAGAGCAGAAGACCCGGACTGCGCAAGCGCGGCTAATTTGGCCATCGGAGGGCGAAAATTAGTCGGCTCCATGGGAACGAGGACGCTAGCAACGGAGCAGGTAAGTAAAAAACTTTTTATAACTTCTGTATGGCTCATAATTAATGCACAATGTACATTACAAAGTGCATTAATATGGCCATACAGAAGTGTATAGACCCACTTGCTGCCGCGGGACAACCCCTTTAAAATGTATCACTGAATTCCTAGAATACAATGCAGAACTACCAGCGGAGAAAGCCCAACTTCTAACCTTAAAAGGGTTTTTCCAGTTTCATATCACAAGCCCGGGAAGACTGCCGAAGCTTGGATTATTGGGAAAGAGAACAGTTGAGTACTGGTTAGAGATGAGCGAACCTACTTGGTTCGGGTGTTTTTGCACTCGAGCACCACTTTTTCCGAGTAACTGACTACTCAGACGAAAAGATTCGGGGCGGCGTGGTGGAGCGGGGGATAGCAGTGGGGAACGGGGGGAGCTCTCTCTCTTTCTCTCCCCCCCCCACCTCCCCTCTGCAACCCCCCACTCACCCCCGGCGCCCCCCGAATCTTTTCGTCCGAGTAGTCAGTTACTCGGAAAAAGCGGTGCTCGAGTGTAAAAACACCCGAACCGAGTACGTTCGCTCATCTCTAGTACTGGTTCATTTTATTTTTTTTAGCAAATTTGCTGGTGTTTTACATTTTTTTTAAAGCAAGTAACTCCTTTAAATGGAACCTGCGGAGGTCCTATAAGCACCAAAAACTACGTTTATGAGCTCATATGACAGGGGCCGCGGAGTCCAGAGGTGGACTCGGCAGCCCATATCCTATAGGCTCATAAACTTAGTTTTTGGTGTTCATTAGAGATGAGCGAGCCTACTCGGCCACGCCCCTTTTTCACCCGAGTACCGCGATTTTCAAGTACTTCCGTACTTGGGCGAAAAGATTCGGGGGGCCCCGTGGGTGAGTGCGGGGTTGCAGCGGGGAGTGGGGGGGAGAAGGAGAGAGAGAGGGCTCCCCCCTGTTCCCCGCTGCTACCCCCCGCTCCGTCACGCCTCCACCCGCCCCCCGGGCCCCCCGGGCCCCCGAATCTTTGCACCCGAGTACTGAAGTACTCGAAAATCGCGGTGCTCGATCGAGTAATTACTTGAAACGAGTATATTCGCTCATCTCTAGTGTTCATGCGACCTGAAACATTTCACTTAAGGATCTTATCACCAGGATCCTTCTTAGACTAAAATTCTAATAACTTTTTAATGTTTTAATACTTTCCATTGTATTTAGCACTTCCTGAGCACGTGAGTGTGTATGACTAGTGCAGCTGATGTGTAATGACCACAGGATCCTGGGTCTATGATTATAAAGGATCTCCTCTCTCTGAGATTAGAAGTCCTTTGCAGAGGATTAAGCTTGACACAGTTTATAACCTCTTTCTCTTCAAAACAGCTATTTGTATCAGAGGAGTAAATATTAACATCCACATATCTCTCTCCGTGTGTCTGTGATTGACTACTGCTATTTAAATAGTCAATTATATTTATTAGAATTTATATTTATTGTATATTCAGCTATTTGATATATTCACATTAATGTTCATGCCTTTAATCATAATAATGATAATAGTGACAATACATCATAATACAATGTAGTACATGCCAAGAAAAATAAAGAATTCTGATCTATACAGGATATAGTGAAACTTCCATATTCTGACACACTCCATAATACATTACATGAGAAAATGTCCCGGTAGTTGATAATACCAGTAATGAGATGTCTGGTTGGATCACATTACAATGAGTATACTGGGAGTTTTTATCATAAGGGGAATTTTTAAACCCCATTTTTCTGTCAGCCTTTCTTTCCTCCTCCAGTTTAAAGATGCGACAAATATATGAAATGTTGGTTGATGCTGTTACATTTGTTGCATCTTTAGATTTGTCTAGAGATGTGGAGTCACTTGGTACGCCACCCAGCTGCTGGAGTTAGATTGCAACAAATGTATCAACTTTTTTTAAAAAGTGCTATATCATAAATGTCTCAAAAAATCTCACTCCACTCAAACCCTGCCTGCTTTTCTAGACACTTTCAAAGAAGTGCAATAAGAGGTGTAACATCTGTTCTTTTTTGGTGCAAATCAATAGTCTAATTTGTCTAAATTGATTTGCACAAAAAAAGCTGCAACTTACACCACACTTCTGGCAAAACGCCACTAATACATCTGCTTCATTGTTCCTTCATTTAAAGGGGTTTTCAATAGAAGATACTATTGATAACCTATCCTTAAGATAGGTCATCAATAGTTGATTATTACCTCAAGTCTTCTGCTTGGGATCCTGGATGATCAGCTAAATGTGTGGGCACCCACTGTCAGCTCTGCTACACTAAGGGGTCAGAGCGGAAGCTGCTACTCTGACCTCTGTGAAGTGGCTGGTGCTCATAACTGCATGCTGGGGTCTCATTGAAATTAATGGGCGCTTCACTTGCAGTTACAAGCAGTAGCCAATACTCGTGTCGGAGCAGTGGCTTCCACTCCAACCCCTGTGTGTCATGGCACTCATGGCTCATTGGCTAGGGTGCTGAGCGAATCAACTATTAATGACCTATCCTACGCTGGAGAAACAGCTGTCACTAATATACACTAAATGGGATACTGCTAGAGAAAAGTGATATGGAAAAAGACCTGGGGTACTAGTTGACTGTAGACTTAACTGGAGCCATCAATGCCAGTCAGCTGCTGCAAAGGCAAATAAAGTCTTGGGGTGCATTAAAAGAGTTATAGGGGCGAGGGATGAGAACATTATTCTCCCACTATATAAGGCACTTGTCAGGCCTCACATGGAATACTGTGTAGAGTTCTCGACTCTGGTGCTCAGGAAAGATGTTACAGTGCTAGAGGAGGTTCAAAGAAGGGCAACTAAACTAATACATGGAATGACGGGACTGGAATACCCAGAGAGGCTATCCAAATTGGGAGTATTTACCCTGGAAAAAAGACGGCTAAGAGGCGATCAAATAACTATGTATAAATACACAAGGGGACGATACAAGGATCTCTCCCTTGATCTGTTTATACCCAGGACTGCGACGGTAACAGGAGGGCATCCTCTACATTTAGATGAATGAAGGTTTCATCACCAACACAGAAGGATCTTCCTTACTGCAAGAGCAGTGAGGCTGTGGAACTCTCTGCCTGAGGACGTGGTGATGGCAAAATCAATGGAGGAGTTTAAGAGGGGACTAGATGCATTACTAGAGCACTATGATATTACAGGATATAGACATTAAATAATCAGAAGGGTTGTTGATACGGGAATCTTCCAACTACCGGACTTTGAGTCAGGC
Source organism: Eleutherodactylus coqui (assembly GCF_035609145.1). NCBI lineage: Eukaryota > Metazoa > Chordata > Amphibia > Anura > Eleutherodactylidae > Eleutherodactylus > Eleutherodactylus coqui. The sequence goes on along the minus strand of NC_089837.1, from coordinate 464,747,629 downwards.
AAAAGTTTTCTCTAAAGAGTGTTGATCCAGGGATTATCCTGACTGCTATTATGGAGTCTGAAAGGAATTTTGTAAGGCTACAATGGGGTAAATTGGCTTTCACTTCATTGGGTATTTTTTGCCAGGCTAAACTGGATGGACATTTGTCTTTTTAAGCCTAGCATACTGTTACTATATTACCATTTGGGGTTATTTCACATACAGTGGTTTTATGATCCAAAGCCAGAAGTAGATTTAAAAGGAATGAGAAATATAAAGAAAGGACTTCTACTTCTCCTTCCTGTGGAATTCACTTCTGGCATTGGCTCAAAAAACTGCATTAAAAACTGCAGTGACATCTTTACAAAAAATACTATGGGGCAGATTTACTAATACTGTTTGATAAGGGATACAAAGTTTGACTAGACAGTCTTTAACCCCTTAACGCTCCATGACATACAGTTACATCATGGAGGTTTGGAGTTTGCACGGAGTGGAGTTTGTATGTCACGGACAGCTGACACCTGCCCAAAATGGCCATGATTAGCACTCACACTGATTGCGGCTGTTAACTAGAGATGAGCGAGCACCAAAATGCTTGGGTGCTCAGTACTCGAGTCGAACATTTTGTAATGCTCGGGAGCTCGTTTTGAGTAACGAACCCCATTGAAGTCAATGGGCGACTCGAGCATTTTTGTATGGGACTGATGCTCCGCATATGGGATGATTTGTGAAACACCTGAAAACATCAGAAAGTCATCAAAACACCACAGAAACGAATAGGGAACGGAAGGGGCAGCATGCATGGCTGCATCTGAAGCTCCCAGGTCCCACTATTAAGCCAAAATGGGGGCAAGAGCCTGGCGGTCACCCCCCCAACTATTTACTTGGGACAGACCCTCATTAGCAAGGCACACATGCTGGCACATCTTAGCTAAGCACCACACTAGCTCCAACCATGACAATCACTGCCTGCGGGTGACACCACTGCCTCTTCTCCCGGGTTACATGCTGGCATTGCTGTCCAACGCCCCACACGACCCTGCATCCACAGTGCACTCAAAATTTTCCCTGCGCAGCGTTCAGCTGCCCTGATGCCACAAGCTCGCTTCATAGACACACTACGCTCATGTCGATCAAGTGCATCTGCAATGAGGAGGAGCCGGAGACACATGCTGCAGAGGGTTGGCAGGGCCAGGCATTGACCCTTTTTGAAAGTGTGGGTGATAGCCCACAATACTGATGACAATTGATGATAAATTAATGTACAATCATCATTCCAATCCTGGGCCACTTCCGTCACAAAATTGTCAGGAGCCGCAAACGTGGGCATAACGTCAGCACTTCTACAAATCTCCACAATGCAGCAGCACATACTAACACCAAAGATTGGTTTGAAGCAGGAGGTGTCGCAAAAGTAGCCACCACAGGTATACAGTGACCCTGTGAAAGTCTCATTAAATCAGTTACACTTCCTGTGAATGCTCCAATCTAGGGACCCAAAGCAGGAGGAGGAGGTGGCATAATAAGGCTGAGAAACCAGTAACATTTATGTAGCAATAGTATAGGCGGACCCAAGTAAGATTTCTGTAGCAACAGTATAGGCGGACCCCACTAACATTTATGTAGCAACAGTAACATTTCTGTAGCAAGAGTATAGGCTAACCCCTGTAACATTGGTCTACCAAGAATATAGGCGAACACCTAAAAAAATTGGTTACCAAGAGTGCAGTTATTAAATTAGTTAGATAACAGTATAGGCAAGGGTCTGAAAAATTGTTTTACCAAGAGTACAAGTGTACCCCTGAAAAATTACTCAATTGTGAGGGCAGGTGAAACCCATAAACATTTTTTAAAGATACAGCTCGCTGCTGCTTAATTTGTAACACAGCCTGGAGGCAGCCCTCCGAAAAATTTGGTTTCAGTTTAAGTATAAAAACTTTTGAAACTTTTAAAAATTGTAAAAAACTTTTAAACAAAGCCTTTTGGGCCGCAGAAAAAGATTCCCCCAGCTGCACTAAACACCCTCTCTGACAAGACGCTAGCGGCAGGGCAGGCCAGCACCTCAGGGCGTACAGCGCAAGTTCGTGCCACGTGTCCAGCTTTGACACCCAATAGTTGTATGCAGCAGAGGCGTCATGGAGGACAGAGGTACAATTGGCTATGTACGCCCTCACCATCTTTTTACAGTGCTCCCTCTGACTCAGCCTTGACTGGGGAGTGGTGACACAGTCTTGCTGGGGAGCCATAAAACTGGCAAAGGCCTTGGAGAGTGTTCCCCTGCCTGCGCTGGACACGCTGCCTGATCCCCGTGCGCCCCCTGCTAGTTGGCCCTCTGAACTGCGTCTTCTGCCACTAGCGCTGTCAGATGGGAACTTTAGCATCACTTTTTCCACCAGGGCCCTGTGGTATTGCATCACTCTTTGCTCTTCAGGAATGAGAGTGGAAAGGTTCTCCTGATACCGTGGGTCGAGAAGAGTGTACACCCAGTAATCCGTGTTGGTCAGAATGTGTCTAACGCGAGGGTCACAGGAAAGGCAACCTAACATGAAATCAGCCATGTGTGCCAGAGTACCAGTACGCAACACATCGCTGTCCTCACTAGGAAGAGGACTTTCAGGAACCTCCTCCTATTCAGTCCATGCACGCTGAACATATGAGAGGCAAGCAGCATGGGTACCCTCTGCAGTGTGGCCAGCAGTCTCTTTCCCCTCCTCCTCCCCGTCCCAGTCCTCCTCCAAAATGCGCTGAGATATAGACATGAGGGTGGTCTGGCTATCAAGTGATATAATGTCATCCCCCATCTCCTGTTCCAACTACAAAGCATCGACCTTTATGCTTAGCAGCGAACTTTTCAGCAGACAAAGCAGCGGGATGGTAATGCTAATGATAGCCGCATTACCACTCACCATTTGGGTAGACTCCTCAGGTGGCGGAGGAGGAGGAGGGAAGGAGGTTTGGAGGAGGTGGCATAAAACGCCACAGATACCAGCACAGAGGTAGGACCTGCTATTCTGGGTGTGGGTGGGACGTGAGCGGTCCCAGGCTCTGACTCAGTCCCAACCTCCACCAAGTTCACCCAATGTGCCGTCAGGGAGATATAGTGGCCCTGCCCACCAGTACTTGTCCACGTGTCCGTGGTTAAGTGGACCTTCCCAGTAACCGCGTTGGTGAGGGCACGGTTTATGTTGTGGGAAACATACTGGTGTAGGGCGGGGACGGCACACCAGGAAAAATAGTGGCGACTGGGGACTGAGTAGCGTGGGACCAGCGCCATCATGTTTTTGAAAGCTTCCGTTTCCACAAGCCTTATACGCAGCATCTCCAGGCTGATTAATTTGGCAATGTGCACGTTTAAAGCTTGTGTATGCGGGTGGGTGGCGGCGTATTTCCGCTTTTGCTCCAACGCGTGTGTTAGCAACAACTGAACGCTGCGCTAAGAGACATTGCTGGATGTAGTGGAGGACCGTGGAGGTAAGGGTGTGGGTGCAGGCCAGGAGGCGCTCGTGTCTGCATCCTGGGAGGGGGATTGGATCTGTGTGGCAGGTTGTGGCACAGGGAAAAAGGCAGTGGTTTGACCCGGAGGCGGTGAATGGCCTTTGTTCCACCTTGTGGGGTGCTAGGCCATGATATGCCTGCACATGCTGGTGGTGGTCAGGCTGGTAGTGGTGGCTCCCCAGCCGATCTTCTTGTGACACAGGTTGTACACCACAGTTCGTCGTTCCTCCGCACTCTCACTAAAAAACATCCACGCATTTGAACACCTAGCCCTCTGCACAGAGGCTTGCCGCGAGGGGGTGCTTTGGGAAACAGTTGGGGTCAGTCACCTCATCGTCAAGCAGCTCTTCCTCCGAATCCGCTGTCCGCTCCTGCGTTGGACTTACCGCCCTTACTACTACCTCACTGACAGACAACGGTGTCTCATCATCCTCATCCACAAAAAGCTCTTGAGACAGTTGCTGGAAGTCCCCAGCCTCATCAACCGGACTCCGGGAACTTTCCAAAGGTTAGGCATCGGTCACGACAAATTCCTCATGTGAGAGAGGAACCGTTTTTTCCCACTCATGGCAGGGACCCGAGAACAGTTCCTGGGAGTCTGCCTGCTCAGAATATATAATTTTCATGGAGTGAGGAGGCTGGGAGGAAGGAGGAGCAGCCAGAGGATTCAGAGTTACAGTCCCTAGGCCGGGTATAGTGGACTGCGTAGAAGACTATGTGGTTGATACATTGCTGGACGCGTTTTCTGCCATCCACGACAGGACCTGCTCACACTGCTCTGTTTGTAATAAAGGTCTACCACGCGGACACGCAAATTGTGATATGAAGCTGGGGAGCCTAGAAATTTGCCTCTCTCTTAATCCCTCAGCAGTCGGCTGTGATTCACCCCGCCCAGGAACTCGGCCTGTGCCCACACCCTCACTTGGAGGCCCGTGTCCGCGTCAACTTCCACGTCCTCGACTCTTACCCCTACTCCTCATCATGGCGGATTAAGGATAGAGCAGGGCCCAAATAAATTACCCTACTGTACAGTGCTGACAAATGTGGCTAATTCACCGCACACAGAGACTTGTAGATAGCAGAGGCTCTATGGTGTGACTTGAAAAAATTAACCCGCTGTCTTGCGCTGATACCTAGGGGTAATTTACTGCTCGCAGAGACTTGTAGATTATAGAGGCTGTGTGGAGTGGGAGAAGACTCTAAAGCCCGTAGCTAGTGCTGGTAACTGCGGCTATCTCAACCCCTCCAGGGAAAGGGTATTGTGAGACGCTCTGCACAGCGGCAGAGCTTAAATACTTTGCAGTGGCTCTGGTAATATTACAGTACTGTTTAGCGGTGAGACCTCTGTCTAATGCTCTGCAGACTGAGAACGGTATAACTGAAATACTTTGCAGTAGCCTAGGAAATATTAGCGTGCTGTTTCACGGTGAGAGCTCGTTGTGCGGCACTGCAGGCTGAAAACGTTATAAGTGAAAAGCTGGAAACAGGCCTAGATGCGTAATAAAAAAATTTGTGCACTACTGCTCCCAGCCAGCCACAACTTTAATGCACACGGTGAGAAGTAGCCCTGAAAAGGACTGTTAGGGTTCTTGTAGAGAGGATCAGGACTGTAAAACTTTCCCTATATAAGCAGCTCTGTCCCTAAACTCTGCATAATGCACTGCACACACAGAACAGTATAGCTGAAATGGCCTGCACAGCCCTAGACGCTAAAAAAAAAAAAAAATTGGTGCACTACTGCTCCCAGCCAGCCACAACTGTAATGCACATGATGAGGAGTAGCCCTAAAACGGACCGTTGGGGTTTTAGAAGACAGGATCCTACTCTAACACTTTCCCTATATCGGCAGCAGCACTTTCCCTAACCTCTGCCAGCATGCGTCTGAGGCGAGCTGTTGGCGGGACCAGTTTAAGTACTCGTCGGCTGTCGCATTGCAGAGCGAGAGGCTGGTAGCAGGTGAGCCGCGGTGGTCACTGCAGGGTCACGGCTCGCATCCCACTGTGAGAATTCTCAAAGCGGGATCCACCCAGCTGTCTGCAGGAGGCCATAGAGTGTTCAATCTAACTTTATATTACCTATTTATCAGTTAGCTTAGTTTATGACAAGTTATAAAAACTGTCCAAAAGTATCTAAAAACATGTTAATTGTGACAGTTTTCAGGTGTAATTTGTACCAGAAAACTGTTAAATAGAAAATCTGCAGCTGTGTGTGATACCACCCATATAGGGGTCTATGGTGATAAAAGTTTGGTCTAGGGTGACTACCCACTAGCGTTTTTTTCACTGCAAAACTCGCAGCGTTTTTTTTTTCTGCAGGGGGTCGATAGCGATTTTAGCATTACAAGTCCCATAGCCCAAAGACCCCTGCAGGAAAAAAAAATGCTGCGAATATCGCAGTAAAAAAAACGCTAGTGGGTAGTCACCCTTAGTGGAAACATGGGGTATCTGGAATATAAACAGGACAAGTAAAGCTTTACATTTTAGTTTTTGAACTAAGATATACCTGGGGTGGGAAAGGGGATATACAGAGAAAGCTCTAAAGACAGGTGAAATTTAGCTTTAAAAAGCCAAAAACAAGACCTAACATAGGTGAAGGATATGCTGCCACTCTTAGGATCTATAGACCGTTTTGGACATTAATATGCAAGGGGAAAGAAGTTACAGAAGCTTTTTTTTCCACAAACCGTGAGCATTATCTTGCCAAACATCGGAGAACAGCATGTACAATGAGAATATGTATTAAACTCCTCTTCCTCTAAAAAAATCACAAAAACAGTGGAAGAGTTGTGGGGTTGGTGGCACATGTGCCCCAGGTTCTAACAAGCCACTTTGCCTAGCCATGGCAAGAGTATATAATAATAATAATAATAATCTTTATTTGTATAGTGCCAACATATTCTGCAGCGCTTACATAAACAGGGGGGATACAGAAAGACAATACAAAAATTACAGAACCACGGTTACATAGTAATCAGTTGATTGATACAATAGGGGTGAGGGTCCTGCTCCAACGAGCTTACATACTACAAGTAATGGGGTGATACAGAAGGTAAAGGGGCTGGAGATGTGCACGGTATGGCGAGGTGGAGAGTGAGGGATGCTATACACATAGACAATGGTCAGACATTTAGCCGTGTGACGGCAGAAACGGTGTAACTGCAGGAGCGGTTTATGATGGCTAGCAGGGATTGCAGTCAATAGGTCAGGGAGCATGTTATCAGGCGGAGTACAGAGGGTTTTTTTTTTTTAGGGAATGAGGTATGCCTCCCTGAAAAGGTGTGTTTTTAGAGTACGCCTGAAGTTCTGCGAGTCCTGGATTGCTCGGGTATCCTTTGGTAGCACGTTCTAGAGGACCGGTGCTGCTCTGGAGAAGTCTTGGAGGCGGGAATGAGAAGTTCGAATTAAAGGGGCGCTCAGTCTGGTTTCGTTAGCAGAGCGGAGAGCCCGGGCTGGGTGATTGATTGAGATGAGGGAGGCAATGTAGGGCGGCGCTGCGCTGTGGAGGGCTTTGTGGATGAAGGTAGTGAGTTTAAATTGAATTCTGTATTTAACGGGCAGCCAGTGCAGTGACTGGCACAGGGCAGAGGCGTCCGAGTAGCGGCTGGACAGGAAGATGAGCCTGGCTGCTGCATTCAGGATGGATTGGAGAGGGTAGAGTCTGGTGCAGGGGAGACCGATCAGCAACGGGTTGCAATAATCGAGCCGGGAGCGAATGAGTATATAAGGGGGTGAACTGAATCTATGCCCCAAGTAAAGAAACGTTTAGTTACGAATGTCCTGGCATTTCTTTTGGTGTACAAAGCACCTACCAATATCCACTGTTCGTGGTCTATATAAGTCATACCATACAAAGAGAATAATATAAAGTATGAATATTTTGTAATTAAACCAGACACATTATAATTAAAAAAGGACAGCAGTTATGCGGCACGGGCTAGTATACAATTTTCTAATAAACTTCCCTGCTGACATAAGTGACATCTTCATACTAGTTGCTGTGTTAGTAAAGCCATATTAATACCCTCATTATTATTTGGCTTGGTTTCAGGAAATGTTGGCCTGGTTCCTGGAATATATTAATAATAATGAAGTCTGATGGAGATGTACAGTACTACAATGGGGATGCTCTATGCTTGGATTATAATCACAGGCGGCTGTTGTCTGACAAACTCACAAGTGAACTTTTAAATACAATTATTGGTGTGATGAATAGACAATCACAGCATCCGATGTATTAGATCGGACCTTTCTTGGAGACCTATAACCCTGGATGGAACTTTATTTTTCCGTTTTGTCTTTGGAAGTACTAAACTGGATCATCTGTGCTCAATTATTAGAGTTCACATGATCAAATAGTAAAGTGGATTAGAGAATACATTTTCTTTAGATACCAGGCTTTCATATACATTTGTGAGGGTATATATATATATTGCCATATGTGTTTTTTATGCTTTTATACCTATATGCAAGTTTTATTCAATTCCAAATGAAAAAAACTTATATGTCGCCTTACATCAGATATTCCAAGAGGCTTTGCAAGGCTGAGAGAGATGTTCTAGAAATTCAGAGAAAACCACCGAACCAGACATGAAGGACGCGTGTACTTGGCCGTTTTCCCAGAAACAAGATATCAAGATGTTCAAATGTACATAATTTTCACTGTCTTAGGCCAGAAATCCGGACTTCCCATATATGGAGAATGCATGTTTGGCCGTTTTCTTAGAATTGAGTGGGTGATTCTTTGTACTGGAGTTAATTGAATACGTGATTTTCTGTACGTAAGCCAGAGGCGCCAGTATCAAGATAATGACTGTTATATGATTTTCACTGTCTCAGTCCGCAAATCCGGACTTCCCATATATGGTTATGAGCCCATCACCCCCTTGGGGATGGGACAAAGGGTATAAGATCTCATGTAATCTGTAATAAAGCACGACGTCGACGTGGGCACAGCTGAGAGCCATGTCCCGTGTGAGGAATGATACCAGATCCCTGTGTGGTGTCTCTTCTTACCGCCGGCAGCGGGGCAAGTGGGGTGGGCCTGATTGGTGCTGTACTTAGAATATTTTATTACCCTAATAAATGGCGCCCGAACGTGAGGCGACAAAACCGGAGCTTACAACGCATTCCGCCCGGATCCACGCCGCAGAGAAGCCGTCCTGCTGCAAACCGAGCCTGATCAACTCACAAGAACTCCAGGTAAGGCCAGCATATATTTATGTTGTGTTTTACACTGCGAGTCTTGCAGCAGGACTGACTATCTGTGGTTTGTGACCGGACGGGTTGGGTTAAGAGTTCTACACGGTAACTCGTGTGGGCTTCGGGTTTGCCGTCATGGACCACTGACCGTGATATGCGCACCAATCGGTCACCCAGAAACTAGTCTGTAGTCTATTTGTACTTTGAAGTCCGTAGCGTTTTAGCGATAGTGGAGATTGTTTGTTGTATCTGCAGAATTTTTTTTTTCCTCTTATTTTTCATTTGGTCTCACAGAAGGAGGAACCCTCGGTTAGTTTAGTTGTTAATGGTTTAGCTAAGGAGAGGGAAGCACTCTGTGAGATAGGTCCCATTGACGAAGGAACCCTCCGTTTTAGTTTAGTTTAGTAGTTAATGGTTTAGCTGAGGAGAGGGATGTACTCTTTGGGACTGGTTCCATAAGAAGAAGATGCCTTCGGTTGTATTGCCATATATAAGGGGCTGACAATTCGGGTCAGAGGGATGCACTCTATGGAGCGTGTTATTATTATTGTTGTTGTTGTTGTAATATGCGTAAGATCTTATTAAAGAAGACAGAGCCCCTCAAGGGCTGCCGCCGTGTGGATAAATTTGTAAAATCTAAGAAAACTCTAATGAAAATGTGTGACACCGACCCGCACGGCAGATTACAAAATGGTGTCTGGGAGGAGGTCTTTAGGACCGAGAGGTGCCTTGGAAGACCAAGGTTTTCTAGAAAGTGCAGGAGAGAGAGAGAGAGATAGTCAGAGTAAGTTAGGTATGTACACATTATTTGTTTAAGGAAGTATCCGTAAGTGAAATGTTGAAAAGTACAGTAAGTGATCAAGAGGGCGTCAGGAGAGTGTCTATTGAAAGTTATATTGGCAGTTAGGTAGGGGAGAGAAGTATGAGAAGCAGGCAAAGTCGATAAGAAAGTTACAATGCACGTGATTTGTTGGCAAAGAAAGAAAGAAAATGTGTATAATACAAGATAGATAATAGATATGGATATATATGTGTATATATGTATATACTGTATGTGCAAATAGTGCAAATAGTTAACTGAGCTTGCTTTTAGGGGAGAAGAGTTTGTTGACATGTAGCTGCGAGTCTCTGTGTAGCCTTCCAAGGTCAGGAAGATAACAGCGAGAGAGAAAATGCAATAACAACCTTGGTTAATATCTTGGCTTGCTTACAATGAATTGAAATGAATTTAATTAGTTATACTGTCTTAGTAGGCAGGGAAATATAGCAATTTCTAAAACATATATTCTTACTTATACAGGGGTTGAAAATGAATGTTGCAAGGTCCCAGCATATGTGTTAATTATGAGTTCAAATGTTTTTTCAATAGTTTAAGCTAAAACTTATTCAGTCTGTGTTTCATATTCGCGGAGAGATAACAGTCAGGGTCACAGAAACTAAAACACTTCAGTGTTTAATACAGCATATAATAGCTTCAGTAGATAAGAAATATAGAATGTATCAGCAAACTTTTTCACATAATTTGTCATAAATAGCGCTCATTCACAATCTCATATCAATAGAATCATGTAATTTATAAGATAATAGCACTCCCCTCAATGTTTTTCAACTGATGTATGTTTGTCAAACTTTTTTTGTCCGTGCATCTGTGTGTACTGGTACACCTTCAAGGGGGGTGACGGAGCAAACTTGAGAGCATGGATGGATGTGAGTTAGTGACCCCTGTTCAAGCTGTGGTGGAATGTGTGATGCAGGTAATGACTGGGGATAAAAGTTCCTACCCCATGCATGGGACTTTGCTTGGTTGAGATGTGGACGTGTAGACTGTTACGCTGAAATGGAGCTGAGAAGACGGACGCAATGTGCCAATATCGAAGGGGTGGAGCTAGATGATGTAATAGTACGTAGTAATGTTTCATCCTTCTTGCACAAGGGAGGGGTGAGGAGCGTGAGCAGCTAGTAAAAGTTTTTTGTTTTGTTTTTTTTTCTCCTGTCTCAGATTTGATAAGACTGCAGGCAGGATCAGACTAATAATGAATTCACTTAAAGGGATATCAAATTTCAAATATTAGTAGATGTTTTGTAGATTATTCTGCCCCGATGTAACTCATGTTTCTGCTATTGGTGCTAACATTTTACAGGCCTTATCTGCATCCATCAAATCTTTTTACAATGTTATACTACCTTGAAACCGGGTGCTCTTGTTCCAATTGAGTACCCTGTTTCAAAGGGGGGGAGGAGAAGGCATAGGTGTCTAGGTATTGCAAGTCAGCCATTTTTAAATTCAGCCATTTTTAAAAAAAATTTTTACAAGTCATTCTTAAATTTTTTAATTTTTTGCAACAAGGTTCTGATCTTTTTGAAATAGAATACCAGCCTGATTGTCTAGGATTGATGCAACAAGAAAATTTAAGTTAAAAAAAAAAAAAAAAGTTACTGAAAGCCCTTGTTAATAATGTATATTTTGAGTTGTTTTTTATAGATGGTACCCAGGGTGATTGACGACTCCACACTGGATATACAGTGGTTACACAACAAGATGTCCTAAAAGCAAAATGCCTCCGCATGTCGCAGTACAAGAAGCGGAATTAAAAGCCCTCGCTGAGGCGTGTAGAGTGGAGAAAGGTAAGACGGCAAACATTTACACTGATTCCCGGTATGCATTTGGCATAGCTCATGATTAAGGCCCAACATGGAAGGCCAGACAGTTTTTTACCTCAGCAGGACAGCCAATTAAGAATGATGCAGCGGTGCAGTCTCATGGAGGCCCTACTTCTACCTGACAAGGTGGAAAGCTCACACCAATTCCTACACCAAAGAAGCGAGAGGCAACGCCATCACAGACCACACAGCAAAGGCAGCGGCCCTCAAGCCGTGAAAGAAAGAAGAAAAGAAGAATTTGATAATAACTTTGGACTTTGACTACACTTGGACTTTGATAATAATTTTGGACTTTGATTTGAACTTCGACTTTGATAAAAACATTGGACTTTCATATGCTAATGACTTTACAGTTACAAGCCAGCAAGGAAGAAAAGGAAAAATGGACTAAAAAGGGACGGCGTATGGTGAACAGTCAACAGCACTTGCCCACCATAGTCCCTGTGCTTCATGATGGCCCAGCTGACGCACGAAAAGACGCACCTCTTAAAGCAGTAATGATGACGACGCTTGAACAAGGACGGGTGGCTCCTTGGTTTTCTGTAGCTGCTGCATCATTTGTCCAATTTTGCATGATCTTTGCCGTAAGCAACAGGGCAGAAGTAAATTTGCCACATCACACTTGCCTAGACCACTCTACCCATTTCAGGGATTGCAAATTGGCTACACTCAGCTCCTACTCGTTGGGAAGCATGAATATGTACTTGTTGTTGTTGATGTCTTTTCAGGTTGGAGACCTACTCTGTTACCAAAGTAAATAAGCAGGTAACCGCACAGAAGCTCATGAATGAGGTAATCCGCAGATACGAGGTACCGGAAGTGATTGAGTCAAACAAAGGTACACACTTCACAGGTGAAATAATGCAACACATAATGTCTGCTTTGGGTATATTCCAGGCTTTTCACACACCCTACCATCCGCGGAGTAGGGGGAAAGTAGATACAAAAGACAATGGAGGGAAATGGGCAAATTTTGAATTGAGTGTCTTCCATTAGTTTTTCTTTTTCTTAGGAGGATACATGCCACAGTAGCTGAGCTTGGGGAATGATTTTCTTGTTAATTTTGTCATAGGCCTCTCTAAGGAATTGTTAGTAATCCATTCTGCAGTCTCTGCTTTTCTCCCAGGTCCTACAGATGAGTGTCACTATCTGAAACCAGGTGACAGGGTCTATGTGAAAAAGTTTGAAAAAGAAACCCGGTTTGAATGTCCTTACCAGATGTTGTTCACCACCCCAACTGCAGTCAAGCTCGAAGGAAAGCCCACTTGGATCCACACTTCGAACTGAAAAAACTAATGATCCTGCATATCCTTTACATGCTATAATGTGGTACAATTCCTCTAACACACACCTTTGACTACTGTACACTAGCCCCCTGTTTCAGAACAAATTAATATAATCAAATGTGCAATATGAAGACTACACTGAGGGTGAGAATCTAACACCGCATCGTGCTAAGAGAGACGTTAACGTTCCAGGTGGTAACTTTGATCCACATGTATACATAGATGTAATAGGAGTGCCAAGGGGGGTGCCAGATGAATTTAATTCTAGAGATCAGGTTAAAGCAGGTTTTGAGTCCTTATTTGCTTTTGTCACTGTTAATAATAATGTAGATTAGATGAATTATATCTATTCCAATCAGCAGAGGTTTGTAAACTACACCAGAGATGCTTTGCAAGGGTTAGCTGACCAGTTAGGGCCCACTGCATCCATGGCGTTCCAAAATAGAGTGGCCCTGGATATGATTTTAGCAGAAAGAGGTGGGGTATGTAATTTCCTGTTTGTGTATTATCCCTTTTATGTGACCAAAATTTCCCTTGTTTGAAAAAAGATGAAGAGCCAGTTCCGATAGTGCCAACCACGTACGTTACCAGAAGAATGGAGAGATGGACTAGTACTGCGCCTGCCTCAGTCTCATAAGATGGACTGTCAGTGGACTTCCCATTTGCCTAGGGAAAGTGCAGAAGACCTTAGGTTCCGGCGAGGGCACACCCTGTGGGGTGTTAACTTGTACAGATAGAGGGTATGGATGCCCGGAAATAAGCCCAGGGAATCCATGGCCTCCTTCTGAGGTGAGGTAGGGATCCCTCCCTTTTAGAAGTAGAGACTTACGGGCAGTGGAGAAACCCTGACGCAAGGGAGAGACGACCGAGGAAGAGTGCAAGGTCTGATGCTTGATCTCCATATTAAGTTTTTTAGGGGGGTTTGTGAGGGTATATATATATTGCCATATGTGTTTTTTATGCTTTTATACCTATATGCAAGTTTTATTCAATTCCAAATGAAAAAAACTTATATGTCGCCTTACATCAGATATTCCA